>NC_049170.1:300000-466694 GCF_009769625.2 Cygnus olor
GCACATGGGCTTGACCACCCATCCCTGTACAGATGCTGAGAGGTGGGTTGTTGTATTGGAGAATGAAAAAGTAGAAAGGTTGGGTATGCTAGGAGACAGCTGTGGATGAGAGTGAAAACTGGCAGAAGACTACCCAGAGGAGTCTGTCACACATCAAAGAAGTGGCCTTTTGAGAAAGCTCACAGCGAGGAGTGTCCGTGATGCCCAGCCCGAGTGCAGTGAGCTGAGTGTTGTAACCTCCCGAGCAGCAGGGCTCCGGGTGTGCACACAGAACAGAGGGACACAGGAGCAGCTTGCTAGAAGACGGGCAAAGATGTAAGGGGTTCTGGACAGAAACCTCTGCAACTGGCAGGTCAAAATTGAGAACAGCAGCCAGATTTCTGGAAAATAAAGCCCAAAGCAAGAAGGTGCTGCCCTTCTCCCCATGCATGTCCAGAACCCTGGGCATGCACCAAGCAGGAGCTGAAATCTCATTTTCATGATAAGGCGACAGCTTTTATGGCGCTGAGAAATGGTGGGAGTGGGCAGCTCTGCTCCCAGGCACAATGCCAGGCTCACTGGCTCCATAGACAAGCCATGCTCTGAGGAAAGGGGCATGATGTCCTTATGGAAACCGAGTGAGAGCTGAAGCTACTTAACACGCCGAAGACAGTTGGGTAATCGGCTCTCTGAGAATGGTAACATCTTTGCAAACATCTGCAGACTCCAGAAAGGCTAGAAAATGGTACAGCAGCAATAATTTTTCTGTATAATTTTTCTGTATGACTGAATATGCTACCAGTATTTTCACCTAACAGTTCAAGTGCAGATAAAATGGTCTTCGCATGTGATGAGGATGGACCCTGGAGAACACAGGTTGGCAGGCAAGGAGCTGCTGTGGACTGTATACAAACTGGGTTTTCGAAACGGATTTCATCTGAGCGGCTCCTTGCTGCTCTACCTCAGATACACCCCCACCTCTCCTCTCCTGGCTGGTGCAAGAACAATCCAATTTGCACAACTCGGTAACAACTTTGCATATTCATGCAGAGTCCAGGATAACTCAGCTGAGAAGCTCAGTGTGCCTTTCCACTTTACAACCAACAGATCAGCAGTCTCAGCTGATGTACCACAGCATGCCCCAATTCAGACCTGCAGTGCTGGTATACACCTTCAGATAAACCTCAAACACCTTTGCTTATCTGACTTCATCACTAGCAGAAAGCATTTCCTTCCTCCCACCAGGACAGAGTTAGTCTGGAAAAATGATCCAGCTGCCTACATACAGGCTAGAATGAGTCAGCTGACTGTCTAAAGGGAGACAAAACCATGCTAAAACCTAAGGATGCAGTATGTTGCAGTACCATAAATACTACTGCCACCATGACGTGGCACATCTTGGTAACACCCTGTGGCAGCGGCCTTGCTCAGCAATTTCAGAAGCACAGCAACGCACCATCCTTCACCACTGGGATGCAGGGCAGGGCACAGGAGCACGCTGCAGTGACAGTGCTGCAATGCCCCTCCGGGAAGCAGCAACGCCCTGCGCAACCATCCCTGTTCTGCAGATGGAAGAACTGAGAGACAGAAGCAGTCTGCCAGTCACTGGGGAATCCCTAACCAAACCGAAGAGACAACCTGGGTCGCTGCTGCAAGGGGGCCGTGAAGCCTGGCAGCCGGCGAGGTGGCCGACAAACGGCCAGCCTCCAGAGACAGGGCTGGCAGCAGCTGGCTCCTCTGCCCAGCATCTACCTGCACGTCCAGGGCACGTGCCGCTGGGTGAGAGCTGGGGACAGACCGGAGTTCGTGGTCTCTGTAAAACACACAGAAAATTAACACTTTTATGACGTATGGAATACTGTCAGCCACCACGGACGTTACAGGTAATGGTGAATCCTTTCAGCAGGAAGGGGCCCCTCGTCCAGAAATCACCAGTTTCCCGCTGGTGGCTGTGCATGGACAGACAGCAACAGCACCTCACCCATGGCCACAGCTCAGCTCCTGCAGCAGCGAGGCTGACCCCGCGGCAGGCAGCTGGCACCCTGCAGTGGGAGGCGCTGGGAGACACCCTGCGTTCCCAGCACGCCCAGGTGAGCGTTTGCAGAGGGCAGGAAGGGGGCACTGGATCAGGGCCACTCTGCCATTCCTGCTCCGCCAGGAGCTCTGGTCCTGCTCTGGGAGTGATGGTCTCCGAGCCGTGTCGGCATCTAGCCCAGGCCAGGGCAGTTCCCATGGTGCAGGTGGCTGAGCAGTCTCTGAGCACATGACACGGATGCCTTCCAGATGAAACAAAACGAGAATACATGCTGTGGGACACACGCTGCCCCGTGCACGCTCCAGCCACTGCGGGGTGCCCATTCCCCCAGCCCCACCGGGTGGGAGGGCAGCAGCACGCCGCACCCGCAGCAACGGGTGCAGTGCAGCCAGCACGTCTTCACCCACCGCCGCTCTGCAGACCCTGTCCCGCTGGTCCACAGCGCCGTGCGGCGGTGCGACCAACTGCTCTGCTCAGGGACCTCCTTGCCCAGGCCCCACTGCAACCGCTGCACAGGCACTGCGGTGCCCACACGTCTGGAGAGGAGCCGGGGCCAGCATGCACCTGAGGGTGACAGTGCCGTGCAGTACCGTCCTGTCTGCAGGACCTCTGAAAAACATCTTCCAGGATCAAGGTGCCCAGAAGAACAATGCAGAAGGCAGCAGGGAAAGTGGGGGCAACCCAAGGTTAAGGAGCTGAATGTTTCCTTTGGGGACCTGGAATCTAATCCATACACCGCTGCAAAATTCCCAGTGCTACTGTTCAAGTCACTTATACCAACACTTGTCGAAAACAGCCACTAATAATGTGTTCCTCCTGTTCTGAGTGCCCAGGTGGGGACTCTGATAAACAGGAGCTCAGTGCTCAAAGCTACACTCTGAAGGGCTGAAAAAAGACTAAGTTCCTGGGGATAGAACAGCAGCTCTTAGGCTCTAAACTTGGGGCACACAGCGGATGCTTTTGAGAATTTTGGATTTGTCTTCTCTTTGCCTCAGTTCCCTTTCGTCAGGAAAAAATAACAACAGCTGAGAGATCAGAGTTACAACATTTGGAAACACGAAATCCATCGTTAACTCTAGCGTATGCTTAGAAAATACAACCTCGAGCTGATCCAGCCTATCTCAGTCCTCTGGTCTTCCACCAGCTGCAAGAACCGGGCATCAAGGTTCGTAGGACCTGTCCTGCCTCACGTAATCCCTTCGAGTTCCTGCTGGATTCCTCCTCTCCCTGTGGAGTCCAGGCAATTTCTAGCTTCTATTCAATGCATAGCATTGAATGCAATGGCTCCAACTTCACATTTTGGATGCATCCTCCTACTTCAGACAGCCAGATAAACATTCGTAAGGCGTTACCATCTGAATGCTATAGTGAATTTATAATATTTATAATATAAATATGAATTTGTAGTATTTTATACATGATTCATAATGAAATGTATTAATTACAGATAAATTCTACTAAATCTCTGATCTGTGCTTCATCCTCAGACTACAAACAACCCTTTAGCCCATTACTGGGAGGAACAAAGGTCCCACAGAGAAGTGCAGAGACAAGGAGAGGTAGGCATACACTGTAAGAAAAAGTCTGTGGAATGTTTTCAAGGGCCCCACAAAACAAATTCCTGTGTACCATGCAGGGAACAGACCAGCTACAGGATCTTGCGCTGTAAGCTCTTTCTGGAGACACCAGATCTTGACTTGGCTTTCCCTGCCAGTCTGTGAGCAGGTGTATACACTGAGGATGTTCTCCGTGCTCCCCAGAACCTGCCATGTCAGGGCCTGATGAGCTGTGCCTATATCCACAGACTATTTGTGGGGTGGACAGGGTAAATTTGTTCAGGAAGCGAGAGCTGAGATTCTCCTAGGTAATACCCAAGTGCCCTTTCTTTTGTATGAGATTATCAACCCTGCTCTGATCTGGAAGAATGCGTTGTGCAGCCACAAGCAGGAGAAAGGCACAAGACAATCCCACCAGCCTCCTGTCTGCCATGACCTGAGCCACCCTGCTCTCTGCTGCCTCTTCTTCCCTCAATGTCATTGTCCCCCACGGCGAGCAGCGGTATGCCAGGGAAACAGGTTTTCCCTTTTCTTTGTTAATTCTTCCCTCATTACATTTGAAATTCCACAATCAGTGTGCACTGTAATTGTCGAATTTGATGCTAATGATTAATGAATTAAACATGGATCCATCAATTAGTCCTCAGAGAATAATTCTGCATAAAGCAGCGGATAATGTAATTACAGTAACAAAGATAATGAGATGTTAACATCGACGGAGCCCGACGTGACATGATCACAGCAGGCTCAGCAACCCCGGCCTGGGGGAGCCAATCCCTCACTCTGCAGAGGCAGAGCATCAGGGGGCCCCGTGCCGCGATGCTCCCCCGCTCCCGCGGCCAGCCGGGCGCTGGCGAGGCACTCTCCTCCTGCTCGCCCCGTGCCAGCGCGCTCCCCGGCTCTTGGCTCTGGAAGGGACAAGGACACGTGCTGCTGGCCACCAGCACAAGCCCAGCAGAAGTCCTGCAGCTGTGTGGAAGCCCGGCTCTGGCTCTTGCCCCAGCCCAGCTCCCACACACTCCTGCGCAAGCTCCCCTTGCCCGGCCGGCCCCCAAGGGACAGGCACGTGCTCACGGTGGGCTCACGGTGGGCTCGGCTGCATGTGCCTGAGGAGCCCGGCTGGCTCTGGCATGGGGAGCTGAGAGCTGATGGAGGTACTCGTAACTCAGCCAGAGGACAGATGGGTCCTTGTCACTGCAGGGCAAACGAGGACATGGGGCATGAACATGCACCCCAAGCAGTGCCTCCACCACCACAGACAAGCTTAAAATGCTTTCCCTCAGCTACAGAACCAATACTACAGGAGGAGGGGGAGGAGGAGGGGGAGGAGGAGGAGGAGGAGGAGGAGGAGGAGGAGGAAAATGAAAAGGAGGAGGAAAAGGAGGAGGAGGTCTCTCGCAGCCTGCCCTGAGGTACTCGACAAATCACGTGGGCTGCTCTTCAGAGCGAAGAGCACTAAGTGGCATCAGCCCCTTCCAGCTCTCCCCCCACACAGAAGACTCGTGCCCCTGCACTGAGGCAGGCTTGGCACAGTTCAGCTTTCTGCTGGCCCTCCCCGAGGCACAGGCGTGATCCCTGCTCTCCCACGCTGGCAGCAAACCCCGTGGGAGGCTCCCGGGGAGCCCGGCACACAGCCACCGCAGCGCAGGACCAGGCAGAGCCGTCCCGTCCACCCTCTTCCCCAACACCCTGCTCTGGCTCGCGCACGCTTTCTTCGGTCTCATCTCCAAGCCACCTAGGCCAGAACATCTCACTTGGGACTGCTGCATGAGCTCAGCATTTCTGGCTGAGGCAGAGCATCTGCACTGCTTCTGCCTGCGAGATCAGGCAGCCTTTTGCTGTCAGAAACTGCCTCCACGTAGCTGCTCACAATGACCTCAGCAATCTGCTGGTTTTTCCCTACACTTCAACTGCTAATTTGGAAGCAGGTTTTCCAGCGTCCAGCTGATCGGCATCCTTTTACATCACCCAGCTCCAGTGAGGTGCCAAGGAATAGGCTCACATGCTCTGGTGCCTATGTTAAATGTGTACGTAAGCCTGTGCACCAGCACTGCACACACCACATTTTCAAGCAATAGCCTTCATGTGTTTTCCCTCTGTGTTGACTAGGTTTGGAGTAGATCCCTACAAACCTCTGCAAAGCAACAGCTCAGGGCTGCAGCTGTGCTGGGACCAGCCTCTCGTGATGATTGACGTTGTCTCCATATTTTTCTTGTGGTACCATCTGTCCTTCCCCACTGAAAAATACTTTTTCATCTAGTCTAAATAAAAGCTGCCTTCATTCTTCAAGCCAGAAACACGTAGTGAATAAGATACAGATAAGGTAAAAATACAGAAAGGGTGAGCTTCCTGAACTACAGAGAAGATACATCTGGGGATCCCTGAGGAAGAGTGGAAGAGAAGCAATGTTGCACTGCGAAGAGGATCTGCAAGGCTCTGAAGGAGACACCTGAACCTGCACTGCCACATGTACTACAAACAGGCTCCACGCTCTCAGTCAATTTATACCCAGAAAGCAGCATTCCCAGGCTCTGTCGGTGAGATCTGTGCACCCCGCTCGTACCCTCTCCAACCCAGACACCGCCAGGTTTGCACAGTGCAGGAGGCGCTTCAAGTGCTGCTCGTGCAGGGGCCCCCGTGTCCACGCGAGGCTGCGTGTCAGGAGCCCACGGGGGGAGCACGGCTGAGCACCAGCTGTGGTCAGGGGGAGCTGCCCCTGCTTGGCGCATCCAATGCCTACCCCAGTCCAGCAACCCAGAATAAAACAGGAGTTTAAATCCCTGGAGCACAGCCAGCACTACTTCAGCTGACCGAGGGTGTACAATACTGAGCAGCAATTGCCAAGAACCCCTTCTCAACTTTCTCCGAAGACCAGCACCCACTTGTGCCTTTTCTTTGAGACTTCAGGAGTCTCCACAGTTCTCACCACTTGTGAAGAACTTCTACGAGCAGTTCAAAGAAAGTCTTTTTAGGACACATCCGACCCAGAAACCCAGACGCAGGGATGCTCTAACTAACCTAGGTGCTTCTGGCGGTCTCATTTCTATTTGTAGAAATTGAGATAAGTAGGTGGATTCTTCAAAGTCTCTGTGAGGCTTTGACACGAACAGGATAAATATATGTGCCTTTTTTCATGCCGCTTGATTTGCAGCATGAGCAGGACTACTGCTGCCATTGCTTCTCCTGGCACCCAGCGCTGTAGCACTAGGTGTGGGGAATGAGAGCACCGCAACGCCTCTTTTGTGCTCGGGGTGCCCATCGCCAGCTGCCAAACAACACTGCGAAAGAGGGAAAATGAGCAGGAGATAGAGTCACCAGTAGGAGAGGGAGGCAGGAAGGAATGGCTGGGAGCTGGAAAAGCACACACAGGAGGACAGCACAGGCAGAAGAGAGGTCAGGAAAAAAGGAGCAATATCCACTGGCTTTGTAACAAATGCCTCGTTCCTACATCCCATGCCCTACCTGTTCAGGAAACAGCCAAGCATCCTGCTGGCAGTGACGCCCACCTTCTGACAGGGTCACAGCATTCAGCTGACCCAGACCTGCACTGGATCAAGTGGCATAAATCCACTGGTGAGACATGTTAAGCCCATAAGGTCTGCTTTTCAGAAAAAGATCTGTCTTTTAACTGTATCACAAAACGTATGAAAGGAAAAAAAAAAAAAAGATCTTTTAATATGAAGTTAAGACACGGAAAGTTGGACAATGCAGAGGAGGAGTTTTGGCATGAGCCATGCGATGTACATTCCAATGCACCCTAAGGAAGCGACTTGTTCCACGGGACTTGTTCCTGCCCCGCTCGTCGGCTGGCAGACAAGCAGAGCCAGCACGGCAAAGCAAAAGCAGCGCCTGCTCCTGCGTCCCCTCCCCAGAGCTGCCTGCCTGGTGGGCAGGGGGCAGAGCAGGGGGGCCAGCAGCTCCCCCCACGGCTGGGCTGGGACTGTGCAGGATCAGCCTCAGCCCATGGCACGGACACAGAGCAGGGACAGAAGCAGAGCTGTACAGAGCAGCGTGGGCAGAGCCACGTAAGATGGGACCATGGCAAGGCTCGTGCTGCTGAACCCCATCGGCATCTAACAGCATGGCCAACCTCTTTAGATGCGTCTGGAAGGGTGCCGAGTGGTGCCTGCTAGAGGGACGCCAGTACTGGCCACCTTCACACAGAGCCATCAGACCTCACCAGGAACCAGCCTGGCCCTCCGCACGTCTCACACCCACAGGTCTCCCCCAGGTGCCAGTGCTCCCCGCTCCGTTTTGACTCGCCACCTCCAGACATGCAACACAGCCAGTTTTCCAACCTAGACCATCTTGCCCCAACAATAAGGAATGCTTAACTGTAAAGTAAGAAGATTCACTAAGCGATACTAAAACATCTGACTTTTCACTCCAAGTCCGGAAAGAAATTGCCACAAAGGGTAAAAGCATGTCACACAGTCAGCATCAATGAGCAAGATCACTTTGTGTCTGAACCCCTGTCCAGCTCCACACAACCTCTCCCTCCACCAGGGAGCTAACTGATCCAAATCCTACCGCCAACACAGAAGCTGACAACCAGCCTCATCTCCCCTGTGGTGTGCTTCTCCATGTAACCTCAGGCTGCCCATGGTGTCATTCTCCTACCAAGGCCTGACTATGCTCCCATTTCATGCCTGTGCAACCCTAATGGTGTATTGAGGAACTGGTACCTTTGCTACTCAAAGCGCTTACTGGACTGTTTTTGTATTAAGAGTAACATTTTACAAATCATAAACATTTACTCTATCTGCTTATCACTGATACCGTTAGCATATTCTTAGCCTTCATGCACATCAGTCACAATATATTCTCATCTCAGTGACGAGATGTTTTGCTCAGAGACATGCCTGAAGGGAAGTCCTCCCCCTCTTCCTCCCTCCCTCCCACTCTCTCTCTCCCTCTCCCTGTGGACTTGCAGCTTTTGAGGAACCCAGTGCCATGTGCCCTTTCTTCCCCACGTGTCTCCTAGGATAAGGCCACCGGGCTTCCTGGAGGAGGGAGGATGGTGTATGACACTTGACCAAATGAGTCTTGTGATGATGACTACTGGAAGGCAAAGCACGTACATACAACACCCTCCCATCCCGAGCACAGGAGGGGTGGCTCTAAGGCACAAATGATTCTGTCCCTGTCCCCAACACATCTGTGCCACTGAAGGGATTCCTTCACAGTGGGACTCAGGAGCCGCTAAGGCCTTAGTTTCAAATCCCGCGCCAGCCTGGGTGCTGAGTGACAGCAGCGCGCACGGGTTGATCGCTCCTCCGGGCTTGCCCGGCACAGACCCTGCCTGTGCCAGCCCTCCCCAGGGCACTGCCCCGCCACGGCAAGCCCCAGACAGGTCCCCGGTGACACGAACAACACCAAGCACCAAATGCTGGTCCTGAGGCCCAGTGGCACTTCGGAGCTGTTGTCCACACGTTGACTCTCCCTCCCCCGGGGCTGCGCCCAAGCTGCACGCTGGAAGGTCCCGACCTGCACTGCACTCCGGGTGCTCTCCAGGAGACTCCTTGCCACAGCCAGAACCATGCCAGGAGCACCCAACAGCTCGACAGCCGGCTTGGGCACACCCTGATTTCAGAGGATCACGCAGGTCAGTGTAGTCTGCAACAAGGCTCCAAAGAAAACCGACAGGACAGGAAGGTGGCAGAAAGGTGCCGCTGAAACAACTGGACATAGGAGAGAGGCTTCTGGGAGGCAGATCCAAAACGTTCTCGGGGAAGTCCCCTTGTCTGGCACTTCCCAGATGTCCTCTTGGTCTTCTAGCAGCGAGCGCAGTACACAAACAGCAGATCCTGTGTTGAGACGAGCGTGAGGAGCATGCCTCCTGAGCCCAGCGCAGGTCCGGGCGCTGGGCTTCCCCTCCTTGGCCCAGGCGCCTGTCAGACTCACGCTGCACGCTGTGCTGCCTGCAATGCCTGCATCAGGCACGGAGCGCAAGCTGCAGAGGTCGGACGGCAGCCATCCACGCTGCAGGACTTCCTGACGTGGAGGGGCTCGCTTGCTCAACCTTACATGTGGTACTACTGCTGGTTACCTGCTCTTAGTTAGCTAGGAACCTATTAACAGGTCCTATGCTGGATCTCAGCTACTCTCCTGCCTCTGGTTTGTCTCTTTACCAATAAAATTTCATACAGGAATTAAGGCTAAGAGGACATTCTAGTTGGAAATTGAAGGGGAAAAAAGCTCAGAAAACCAGAGGCCATTCTGCCAGGACAGCCCAAGAGTCCCCAGAGTTTTCAGTAAGCAACTTCCAAAACTTTGATCAAATCCACCAATATTCCAGGGCACTGGCAGAAAACTGGAAATTTTGAGCTGCTCCAGCTGACCAAAACATGTATTAGAAGAGAGATGCTCAGTCGACCCCAGTAATAGTCCCGCTCCTAGTCCCACAGGCAGCAAAGGGGCACAGTTCCTGCCAGTTTGAGGCAGGGCAGATTCTTTACTGATCCCAAATCCAGCACTCTGCATTACACAGGCATATGAGCAAGTCACCTCAAAGAAGTTTTCTATCATGTCAGAGCACATACCACGGTGACTGAATTGTGAGCTGCAATAAGTCTTGGAGGCATGAGAGTAAGTTGAAAAATATTATCAGAAAACATCTTACCATTTGTGTACCAGGAGAAAAAAAACACACAAAAACCTTTCTGACCACTGCCCAAAGCCAAGACACAAAAAAATCTGATTAAGGTTGCTGTCTTAATGCTGAGTCCATGCTGATGCATGTAGTGATGTTCTGCTCGGGGCCCAGAGAAGGCAGTGAACAGGGCATCTCTAATTCATAGATTTTACGTGAGGGAAGACCATCGTATCTATCCAGTGTGATCCCCTGCATGCAAGCATGCATGCAGCTATACACACAAGTTGGATTAAAGCATATCTTGTAGAAAGATAACTAATCTCATTTTAAAGGCTTCAAGCAGTGCTAAGTCCACCAGCTCTCCAGATAAACCATTCCCATGTTTAACTACCCTCCCTGTAAGGGAACTACATCTCCTCTCAAGTTTAAATTGCTCTAACGTCAGCCTCCAGACATTACATCTCCTCAAGCTTTGTCAACTAGGCTTTTCCAACTTTGTCAACTAGGTTTTCCAAGCAGCAGGATCAGTAATCAAGTCACATCTCAATCTGCTCTTGTGAGCCCAACAGGGCTGAGATGACTGCTGAAAGCAGGATACAGGGTTACACGGACATTGGGTTTGACATCACCAGAAGCTTCTCTGTGTTCTGTCTTTGAATTCTTCCTACAGCTCTGATAACCTCCTGTAAGTACAAGCATCAGACAAAGCACCCTAGAAATACGTCTGAGAAGTGCTATGTGCAATTGTTACTGAACTCGTGCATGCTGAGGGTGTACAGTGGTGGTGGTGAAGGAATGGCAATGAACAGTGGAGAGCAGTGGCAGGAAAACAGGCAGAATTTTCAGCTGCATATCCTTGGTCAAAAAATACAGTAACTGCAGTCATTCACCGGCAGTTTATCTGATCTGCAGGCCAAGCCTGGCTCTACAGAACCAGCAGTATGGGTTCAGAGAGGTTTACTGCTTCACAGCTGGCACCACCTGAACGCAGCGATATTAGCACGTGCCACTGCCTGTGCTGAGCGTGATGCTGTGGACCACTGCCAGCTCCCCGCGCCCCCTCCAGCTGCACCCAAGCCCACGAGGCCCCAGCCCCAGAGCTGGGAGCACCGTGCCCACAAGGCCCAACCGCAGGACGCAACCAGGGTGCGGAGCATGACTGAGCAGAAACCAGGATGGGGTCACCCAACCTCCCTCTCCGTGGCACAGTGCACAGCACCAGATTATCACGAATTTCCATTATCAGCAGCGTTATCAGCACCCCCCCGTTATCCTGCAGCGTGGAGAGATACTCATGTTCTGCCCTATTAGACTACTGCCAGCAGTCCTCTGGGAAGAAGAAAGCATGTGGAAACCATCTGTCCTGGGCCAGGGTACCCCAAGGACAAAGTAGAGGCTCGTCGATGCCCTGGAAGTTCAGGAAGGACATCTCTAAGTTCGACATCTCCCCGGGGCAGGGCGTGATACCTCGTGGGGTAAGAGGGGCAGAAGCAGTGTGGCACAAGCTCCAGGAGAAAGATGGAGCCCCCGGCCTGCCCCCTCCCTCTCCCCACGCTTGGTGGCAGTTGTGCCTCTTAAATGTGCACCCAGAAAGACGGAAGTCACAAAACAACCCCCTCACATCACTACGTCCCCAGGGAAAAGCGAGAAGGAAAAAGGGACCACAAGAGGAAGAGAACAGAACTTTCCAGTGATCAGGAGACATCCCTGGCAGAGGTTTCCTTTGTTTTAGGGAACAACAGCTCCCTCCACGCACAGCAGCTCATGAGACTGGCTGTTTCCTCTCAGGGCGCTCATGCTGGTAGTTAAAGCTCTTTTACTCCTTCCTGTCCTGTACGCTAACCAGCACAGCCCCAGCAGGCAGCTTACCTGAGGTCTGCACAGAAATGCCAACACCCCTCGAAGGCACTCACAAAGAGCGGTGACAGCAAGAAACTCCAGAACAGCTTTTGCTTCTGGCTCAGCAAAGCCAGGCGCTGCCAGTGGCGCGGGGTGACGCCAGCTCTGCACCCACACCAGCTCTTACCTGTGCCTCCCGTGAGCTGCGTGCTGCTCCGCTCCTTTGCCAGCCCGTTGGCCTTGGGGCTCGCGCTGGGTGCTGCCGCCGTAGTTGCCCTGGGCAGCCGCTTGCCCGGTACCTTCACTGTAGTTCTCAGCAGATCGATTTCCTTCCCATGGACGTTCTGCATGTAGTCCTACAGCAGAGAGGCAGAATGATTCAAGATCAGCCCTGCCCTGGCCAGTTGCTCTCAGCTCCCCTCTCACTCACTCAATCAAAACCAAAACCTGGATCCAACTATCAACGTGGCGACTGGTTAACAGCCAGCAACCTGGAGGTGATCTGGGAGCTCAGCACGTGCTGGTTTCCCCTGCACTACCCTGAAGCACCAAGCCAGGTGGGTCAGAAGCAGCAGACCCTATGACTCTTTGCCAGCGTCCGCAGCCAGACGTTTTCTGACAAAACGGAGGCAAAGCCTGGGCACTGATCTGCCTTCTTCCCATGATGAGCTAGCTAGGGAGCTAGGACTGGCCCCAGGGAAGTGCCAGCCATCACCTCCAGCACCCAGACCCAGTCAGCTCTCACCGAACGAGGTTGGGATGTTGCCAGGGGCACTCAGAGGCCATGACAAGCCCATTTGTGAAAACCTGGCTGGGGAGCAGAGACTAGATGGTGCAAAAGAGCACATAGGTGGCAGGCAGTTCTTCCTTCCTGTCATTCGCTGTCTTTTTAATCACAACACTCAGATGCAGCAGCTAATAATATAACACACTATAGTGTAGGTAATGTGATAACCGGAAATTCCCTCTCAGGTCCCAGCTTGTGAAATTCAAGCCCAGAAAAAACAACTCAGCACAACTCTCTCATACATTCACCTACATGGCTTCAAGCTACCCCAGACTTGGTGCTTTCACCCCTCCTTCTGGAAGACTATTACACAGCCAAGAACTCCACGTGCAGACTGTGGATGGTGTTCTGCCCCGTCTCCTAAAAGTACCTCACCTTTTAGTCAAAACCAGGCTGTAGACCCGTGGCCAGTCCTGAGAGCCATGTCCTGTCCCATTTCTTCCACCCCTTCCCCTGCTCCGCAGCATGCTGCAGCCCTCCCCTAGCATCCCCCACGCGCCTGGACAGGAAAGAAGACCAGGGCACTGTGACCTCTGCAGAGAGCCCCAGAGAGGCCCTGCCTGGCTCTCGGGCAGACCTCTGGGAGGGGCAGCCCAGCCCCATGGGCTCTGCAGGGAGCTCCCTGGCCACACGGTGCAGGCGCACACCAGCGCGGGGTCCGGGCGCCCTGGCTCCCTGCTCCGGGGGCGCACGCCGTGATGTGGAGATGAGAGGCAGCAACCATCTGGGGTGAGGCCGCAGCTGCCGCAGAGAGCATTGGGCTTGCTCCAGTTCACAAGGAGGTCACCAAGAGGATTAAATTGGAGCTGGTGCCTGTGTAAATTGTCTGCTTCCAAACTCGAGATAAAGGCATGAAGAAGATCGGTTTAAGAGCAACCGTTCTCCCAGTCCTGGACTCCAAGAAGCGGGTGAAAGAAGGCTGTGCAGGCAATGCTCTGCGGTCTCAGGTGACTGTCTGCATGGGTTACCGCCGCTCAGCAGCACCTCAGAGTCTTGTTTTGAACTCTTCTCTTCCTGCAGACCCCTGTAAAGGCACTCAGTTCTCAATGCAGGTCCAAGAGACGTGGCAGCACTGCAGCACACCCTTCTGTGCTTCCCACTTCTGGGTGACTTGACCTTAACAGACAGTCAAGACACGCACGTGCCCTTTGGTGCCCCGGGCAGTTCCTAGGAAACCATCCCAGCCAAACGTTACTCCAAGCTGTTCCTGGCTGGGTGGGAGCCCAGTGTCACCCCTGGGCAGGGAATCTCGGAGGGGCTGGAGGATTTTCCCTAACTCAGCACAATTGCTGCGCTAGCCGGCTGCCTGCCGGAGAGAGCGGTCACCAGCGCACTGCTTTTATTACATGCTATAAAACAGCAATTTCTTCCCAAGCCTCCTCGCTAATTACCCAGCCAGTTCTCTCATTTCATTTTATTACTGGAATTAACAACGAGTTCAAAGCGTGGAAAGCTATTAAGATGTGTGATTAAGCCACATTCAATTAGTTTCTACAAACAATTTAATTGATGTTGCAGATAGAATTAACAGAAGGTGATTGTGTGAATGGCTCCACTGGCTGCAAAATGGGAGATGCTTTCTCTCCAGCTCTGTGCAGCACAGCACAGCCTGGCCAGTGAAGCTGGGCTGAACCACATACGCCTTCCTCACGAGCAGAAGCACTTACTCTCCAAGGCTTTGGGGAAGTGATACGAAACTGCACCAGTCTTCTCATAAAACTTGTTCTTTTCCTGTCGCTTAACACACACGCAGAAAGGTAAGAGAAATAGAGATGCAATGAGGAAATCTGTGCTGAATCCAGCCAACAGGCCCCCAGCCACTTCTACTTTCAGCCAGAGCTGCTGCCCACAGCTCCAGCTCCAGACGTCCTGCTTGCAAAGTCTCTAAAGCTGCTGCCTGTTCCAGAAAGGAGGCAGCACCAGGGAGCAGGGATGGATGCACAACTCCCTAAGACCCGAGCACAGGTCTGAGCCTCTAGCTGAGGCTGACACGCTTCCATTGCGAAGTCGCAGAGCACTTGGTTCAGGGCTGGACACAGCTCCCTAAGCACTCCCCATCAACCTGTCCCTGCAAACCCACAGCCTAAGACTGACTCCCAGTGAGGACATGTCAAAGTGGGACTGGAGGTGCCGAGATACAGATCCTGAAGCAAGTACAGTGATGAACACTCAAAAGCAGATGAATAGCCCTGTCAGAAAACTTTTGGGTGGCGAAATCAGAAGTATGACCCAGCCAGAGCCAAGCAGTAATTTTCACCCGATGGGGCACAGACACATGTGGAGCGGGTATCTCCACTGAAATAAAAAAAAAAAGGTTGCTAACCCCTGTGGTACTTCCTCCCATCCCAAGTGGAGCAGGGACAGGACAGAAACAAGATGGAAGAGGAGATATGCCTGAATCCTGCCAAGAAAAAGCCACTGGGAACGCAAAAGCAGCACAGAAATGCTCTGGGGCTTGAACATCCTGAGAGGGGCTGGGAAAGACCCTCTTCCCCTTGTACTCAGCCATGACCTTGTGGCCCCCTCTGCTGCCCCCTGAATTCTGCCACCTCCAGGCACGTGGCAGTACATGCGCACTCTGAGCAAGGCAGAGGAAAAGGGGGATGACAGGGCTCAGGGACCTTCAGGACGCTGTGTGCCTCCTCCACTGAGGATCCCGTATACCTGTTCTTGCCAGCAGCTTGCCTTAGCAGCTGCCTGCTGGACCAACAGCTGCTGCCACAAGTGGGAGTGCCAAAGCAGCACACACCCTTCCTTGGGAGCAGAGGTTTTGCTACTGCCCCAGGCTGTTCAACCTTAACGCGCTCTGCTTGTGACATCTTGTCAAAGGGCATGGAAACCTGCTTCATGCCACCAGAGACAAAAAAGCACCACAGCATCTCTTAACTCACTCTAGAAAATGGGACATCTTCTGAAGCACCTCTCCCTCCAGGCGGCCTTCCTGCATCTGAGCCCTCCAAGCAGGTCACATACTGGACACCCAGAGGGAAAGCGAGGCAAGGCAAGGCAGAGCAGCCTTTGCTCATCAGAGCCCCACACTGCTCACCAAAGCCTGAGCTCGTCCGCATCACCAAAAAAATGCAACACAACTGTGGGTGTCATCAGTCTTTTCCCCAGTTCTCAGGGAGGCAATGCCAAGGAGGGAGCATGCAGATCTCCTGTCCTCGCAGGAGTCAGAGCTGGGCAGCAAGCAGCACAAATAAGTAGTCCCTGATATAGGGAAACATACAGGGCATTACTTACTTTGGTGCAAGGTTCAAAGCTTTCAGTGAAATCTAGGGGAGGAGAGGCCCGTCTTGTACCTTTCTTAGCAATGGGTTGTGGATCACCAGTTGCACCAAGTAGAAGCAAAACAGATTTTTGCTTGCGGCAACGCAGTAATGAAATGAAACACTGAAGAAGCAAACTAAGGAAAGCAAGTGACATCAAACTAGATTACCCTCTGGGGAACAAATGGTGTAAAGAGCAGACAAACCTAGTGTGCAGCGGCATCAGCTGAGAGCAGTAAAACAACATCCCAGAAATTACTCTGCCTCTACAGCTGATTTAAACAATGGCCTACGATGTCTCTGATGGAAACCCAATAAACCATACATGTGTGTGAGCACACACAGAGAGCGGACAGCAGCAGCAGTCATTCCCTCCCAGTTTGAGTCTATAAAGACCAAAAAATGGGGTTGCAAAGTTAGGGAACTGCAGAACCACACAGTATGGTAAAAGGAACAAAGACTAAAAGGAAAAAAAAAAAAAAAACAAGCAAACAAACAAAACCCAAACAACTGTTTTCAAAGCTTTCCTGAATTAAGGAAAGGAAATGCAATAACTGTTTTTTCCAGCATGCAGATAGTAGGGTTGGAAGGCTCAGTGTCACAAGCCCATGAACCAGAGATGCAGGAGGAAGCCTGTGAGGCTCAGGGCACTCAAACACCTATGTGTCTGAGGAGATCGCGGAGAAACAAGGAGCCCGGGGCACTGAAGAAGCACAGGAGCTGCAACTCCCAGCTCTCTGTCCTTGAGCCCCTGTGAGCGCTGCACACCCTGCTCAGCCGCTCGGTGAGCGAGCCCTGCCTCGTGCCTCCCGCGCAGCCCGGCTGCCCCGCTGCAGCGCGGCCTCTGCAGAGGGTGCTGTGGTCTCGGTGTCACAGGTGTGTCTGTCCGCGGCTCACTGTCTCAGCAGCAAACTGTGCTCAAGAGGGAATGGGGAAGAAGTCATTAGCCCCACAGTGGGGAGGCGACAGAGATGGATGGGGAGGCAGCTGTGTGCCTGAGCCAAGCAGTGAAGAGGATCAGAGATGCATCGAGTGACAGCTCAGCTCGGCAGGCTCTGCACAGGCACCTCATCTCCATTACCCAATACCTAGCAGCCAGGAAAATTATTCCACACCCAAATGGCACCATCAGATGTGGCTGCAAGGAGTTGTCTGCCTGTTCCTCACCCCGGATGCAGGGAGGCAGCAGCCTCTGCTTTAATGGACTGAGCAGGGGAAACACAGAAAAGAAAGATGCATTTACTGAGCATAATTCTGTGCAGAGCATGTTCCTATCAGCTTTTCCCACCCAGCCTGGCACAGCAGAGACAGCCTTCATGAAAGGGAAGGTTTTTTTCTCCAGACTGATAAAAAACAACTCTGCTGTATAAGCCTGCCCTATTGAGGGCTCGTGTTGAACCTCCTGCTCAGGGTCAGCAGCTTTCATCGGCTGCCAAACCCTTTCTAAGCAACTCTGCAACTGTGGCATCTGCGAGAGGACCTGCAGCAGCAGCCATAGCACAAAGGAGAGCCTGCTCTGTCCCACCCTGCTTCTCAAACAGCTCCAGTGCAGTACTTACGTGCAGGCTGGGGTGGTAGGTGAGGACTCCGTTGTCACACAATGTCACATACTTCTTCTTCCACTCTTTGTTGAGTGACTTGCCACTGCGTTTGAGGAGAATGCCCTAAAAGAGAAGTGTCAAGAGTCTTAGACCTTGTTTCATCTGGGTATCTCCCACTCAGCTCCAGAATCACCCCTTGTAGGAGACTATCTTTGAAAAGATACAAAGATCAGGACTCAAGAAACATCTAGGTTGGCCTCCCAACAGCATTTTCCCTGGGACTGGTAGGAAAGGGCTACAGCCGTTCCCTCACCAACCCCAGCATGTATCCCTGCCGTTCTGAGATGAGGGTCTCCACGTGCCAGTTCTGAACTCCAGGTCCTCCGAGGGATCTATCACACACCCTCATGTCCCATATCACTCCCTCTGGGCACCTCTTCTGATGCTGAAGAACAGTGACAAAACAAGGCAGAAGCTAACCTCACCACCAGCTGATAATCCTTGATCTGTTACCACAGTGCTCCCAGACCACCTTTTGTCATAAAAAGCACAGACAGATGGATGGACAATGAAAGAATAATTTAGGACAGGCAAGGGAACAACACTCTAATACATGGGTCTCACAAGGGATAAATATTCCCCTGCCTGCTTGCAATTCTTCCTTAGAGGTGTCAAACAAATGGAGCTAGGGACACACTTCAGAGGCAGAGCAGGTCCTGGGCAGCTGAGGTGTCTGTTCACCCCACTTCACCATCAGGAGGTTACACGAGACCAATCCTGTGGTCTTCAGGCACAGCACACTCCTAGAGTCTGGACATGGTCATGCTGAAATGACAAAAGCTCCCTCTTCCTACCAGCCCAACCCAAAACGACTATCTGTGGATCTGAACCATCATTCAAAGTTGCAACCTCTTAACCTTTCCCCAGGGAAGTGGTCATGGCACCGAGCCTGCCGGAGTTGAAGAGGCATTTGGACAATGCTCTCAGGAATGATCTGGTTTTTTATTTTTTTATTTTTTGGGGTGGTCCTTTGGGGACCCAGGAGTTGGACTCAGTGACCCTCGTGGGTCCCTTCCAACTTCGATATTCTATGATTCCATGATTCTGTAACCTCCTCCCCATCACAGTTCTGCCTCCCCAGGACATCTGCCTCTAGCAGGACCTGACACTGTACCAGGTAAGACTGGAGGTGGGGAGGGAGACTGAAGACAGAGCAACAAGCCAGGCACAAGGGTGCTGGAGCATGGATCAAGGGGAGAACATCAAGTATTCTGCTGGCAGGGAGGAAAGGACAGCATGGGGACAAAATGGATGAATAACAAGAGTCTGGGAAAAAAACTGCATCTACCGACTGCCGGGCCTGGGCTCTCCGAAAGCACTGTCTGAGCAGACGTCGAGACTGGCTGTTCCTAACGTGGCAAAAATCTGGGCCCCAGGCCAGCACCTCCTCAAAAACCTGGACAGACTGTCTCTGTCCTGCCAGCCTCGGCATATTTGGGGGCCTCATCCCACTGCCTAGAGACTGAGGCTGCTGCGCCTGCCCAATGGAAAAACACAACAAAAACAATGTAGGGTTTGGCACATGCTGGGGTAACAATGCTGCACAGACATGACCATGAAATCGGCGATAAATGATGCAGAAAAGGCAGAAGTGCTCTATGACCACTTATGCTCAGTACTTGGGAAGCAATCAGTGTGAAAAGGAAAAGCCTCCTACTCATACAAGGGGAAGCTGAAGCAGAGTGGTGAGAGCTGAACTGTTTTGGTGGCAGGATCTGATCCCTTGCCTTCAAGAGCTCTGAGAATTAGCTGAAGAGCTTGCTCAGCAGTGTTTAAAAGGTGCTGATTTTAACATGCCTTAAAACATAGAAGCAGTCCAAAAGCTCATGCCTTGCCAAGATCTGCAAGGGGAAAAGCAATGACCCTTATAATTATGGCCAGCCAGCCAGACGCTTACACTGGGCAAAGCGGTCAAAAAGCCACCACAAGAAGTGATCAGCAAAGAATGAGGGGACAGCAGTGTAACTAATGCCGATCAACGTGGAAATAGGTCATCAGAGAGGTGTGGCACTACTTTCGGTAAGATCACAATATCTGATGGCAACGGTAGCTGTGTTGACACAGCATTATTTAGGATATTAACTGAGCAGCACATACATTAAAATCCAACTGTACAAAATCCATACAGCCATTAATGTACGGAGTAAAAACATTTTGGTCAAGTGAAAGGTCTCCAAATATAATCACAAATGAGAACACAAATAATCAGAAATGGCAAATCCATGTCCAGCATAAGTATTTGTATAGAGGTCCCACCAATCTGTGTTTGATTCATGCTATTTAGTCAATGTCTTCCCTAAAAGAGCCCAAGGAAAGCACAAAAACAGAAAACTTAAAGGCAACACAGAAACTGCACAGAGTAAATCACCGGAGGTGACTGGTCATTAACACAAATTGTTTTGTATCACTTGGCAAACTGGGCTCCTGAGGAGAGTGTGGATTCTAGCAGAACTCATGCAAGGTCCTGCACCTAGGAACAGGCTGCCAGACCCCCTTGCAGGGTGGGCTCTCTTGGCTGGAAGTGCCATCACGGAGCAGTTCCTGAGCTCCCAGTGTAACACTGCTGTTGACAAAGCAACTGAACTGGCGGAGCAGCAGAATATCAGGTCAGATGGGGCAGACGACATTACCTCCAGCTGTGGTATTGTCATAGTGAAACAGAGCTGAAGAGCACTTGGAGGTCACCTGCCCCCACCACCCCTCAAGGCAGGCTCAGGTGCACCCACGTTACTCCAACCTTTTCACAAAAAACGCCGGGGATGCGGCGATGCAGACTGCACTCCTGCAGGAGATCTGAGCCCGGAGCTTTCCTGCACCTCCCCAGCGAAATGGCAGCACAGCACCTGTCCTGCCGCTGCAAACACAAGGAGCAGCCCCTTGTTCTCTGCAGCAGCCTTTAACGTATTTGAAGACTGCCATTAGGTCTCCCTCCCTCCTCCCTTCTCTGGACTCGCAGTCACAAATCTGTCCCTCCTGCATTGCAGACATCCTTCTGAGAGGTTAGCCCGCTTGCCCCAGGGAGTCTCCAGTTGTGCCAGATCCCGAAGCGCAGCGCCCAGACCTGGACACAGCGGCCTACGTGAGGCCTGACCGGGCCCAGAGGCGAGACCAAGGCCTCCCGTGCCTGGCAGGCCTTGGTCTCACACAGCATGCAGCACTTGCACTGCTCCTCGCCAGCACACTGCTGCTCTGCTCTGGTTCTGGCCTACCACGGACACAAAGCATCTTCTCTGGCACCACTGCTGGGCTGTACATTTCCCACACAGGGTGCTTAAATGTTTATTCCTCTCGCTTATAAAGTCTCACGTATAAAGACAGTTCAATATTATATCATCTAATCTAGATAAATGGTAGATTCTCTGTATCTAAGAACATTTGTTTGGTATCTTTCAAACAAATCTGCTCTAGACCAGATTGAAGGCACAAATTTGGCTCAAAGTCACTGGGTGCAACTCCCTGACTCATGGGCACAATGATCCCTTCTGGCTTTAAAATTGCTTCAGTTCTAGAGTCTGACCTGCCAACATGTACTACAAACCAAGAACTCCAGCTGCCTCTCTTCTCCTTCAGGTGTCTTCAACTCGATACACCTTGGTGCCACAAAACTACCTACTTCAACGTCTTCAGGCTGCTGCAATCGCTATCAAGCCCCCACAATGTGCTGTCTGCAGAGAAGAGTTCAGCGGCAGTTAGTTCAGCTACAAATCTGGAACTTCGCAAATTGAAAACACAAGCAAAACCAGACCTGGAAACAGAGAATCAAGCACTGGCAGCCCATTTTTTTCAAGCCAGAAGGCACAAGAATCCAAAATTGGGAGCAACTACACAGTCTAAGTAAACATCTAATAAAATGGGGGGAGGGGAAGGGGCCCTTAAGGCCAAACATTTGCAAGAAACAGCTGAATCAAGGGATAGAGCTGTTAGACTTGTTCTTTGCTGCTGTATTAGAGATTAAGAGGCAGGGGACAGCAGCCAGGAGGATTCCAGTTTTTAATGGTGTTGCCATGCTGGCTGCATCAAGGTCACCCACTCCACCACCCATCTTCTCAAGTCCAAATGCTTCTTAAGAAGCATTCGGACTGTGCGCTTAGTCACATGGTCTAAAATTTTGGGTAGACCTGTGTGGTGCCAGAAGTTGGACTCGATGATCCTTATGGGTCCCTTCCAACTTGGGATATTCTATGATTCTCTTTTCTGATGGCAGAATGCGGAGGTTTGGCCCAGCAGCACGGCAGAACTGTTTCTTCATGGAGGAAAACCCCCGTGACAGCTCGAAGAGGAGGACAAAGCCTGGTGAAACGCAGGAGGATGTGCTGCAGGAGGGCACAACCCTGCGGCAGACCTCATCCCCTCCACACAGGTGCCCCGTGTGCCCTGGTGCACTTCCTGGCCATGTCTGCAGGCAGCCGGGACCCCCGCAGGGACCCCCCACCGTGGCCACGTGCAGATGGCACACGCTGCTGCTCCGCAAGCTCCCCCTGCTTCTCACAGGGAGGTGCACAAGATGCAACCCTTCCACAGGTTTCCTCCCAAGCGTGGAAGTCATATGGGAAGGAAAGAAGCTGCCGGAGATGAAAAGCGAGAGAGCCCACCTCTCTCCCTCTCCTCACTTTTCCTTCCTTCCCCTGCATTTTGTCGGCCAGTACGACTGTCTCTCTGTTGTGTTTGGATTGTGGTGGAGCACAGTAAAAGCAGCAGCAGCAATATGCAGCGTAATGAAGCAGGGAGCAGCGATGGCCCCCAAAGGACTCGTTTACTCCACAAATCTCCCTTCCACTCACTTTTTGCTAAGAATTTTAACACCAAACTTAATTGTAAAGTCGCGTATTGATTGGAAAATGCAAATGGCAATTTAAATGTAATCTAAGCTCCCAGCATGATCCCAGCTCCCAAGGAGGAGGAGCCACCCGCCTTGGGCCCTGCTGGAGTGTGTGGCCCAAACTGAGCCGGGCCAGGGACCTGGGGCCCCCCGGGCTGCCTGTGCACTCAGTACAGCATTCCCAGAAAGAATCTGGTGCATGTGCAATTAGGAGCTCACTCCTAGTAACAAACAGCTGGGGAAGCTTAGTCTCCCGGCCTAATTAACCCAATTCTCAAAGACAAGCGTCCAGCTACAGAAAAGCTCTTCCAATCCTGCAAGACCTCCTGAACGTAGAACCAAAAGGACATCACCAGCCAAGGGGTCCTGAGCACAGTGCAGAGCTGCACACCAGCAAAGGCACTGGCTGACTCTGCCGCCTCAGGGGAAGGAGGTGCTATCGTAGGTGTAGAGGGGCCTCAACATGACGTGCCTCACCCGTCCCATCGCGCATTTCCACCTTTCGTAGATGTGAGTGGGGTGTAAGTGAGACAGAGCAGGCCACCCAGCGAGCTGTTCTCAGCTGTGCTGAAGGAGGTGGAGACAAGCGACAGCCAGCCACCACACCTCCATGGCAGCATATGTCCTCCTAGAGCCCTTCCTCAGTCAAGCAAAGTCTCCATCCTGCACCACCTAGCTTGGCCTCTCACTTTGTGGTCAGCCTTCCCAGCCATCAGCCTGGGCACTGGGCAGAAACCCAAAGCTCTGACCACCAAACACGGTTGCTCGCAGTCCCTTGCACTGCAGTCCTCTTCCCGCAGAGCTCAGGAAGAGATCACTGGTCATAGTGACGCGGCCTCAGGGAAGCCACAGGACACCTACCCCTTCTACTGCTCCACATCATCCATCAACTTCAACTATCTTTCAGTAATTTAAGCATGCACCAGGCTTGTTCTTCCAAGCAGAGGAATTAAATCACTCCCTAGGTTATCTACTGGTGGCTGCAGCACCCCAAGCACAGTATTTGTTGCCATTAGCCATGCAGTGCACATAGAATCATAGAATGGTTTAGGTTGGAAGGGACCTTAGAGATCACCTAATTCCAATCCCCTGCCATGGGCAGGGACACCTCCCACTAGATCAGGCTACTCAAAGCCTCATCCAGCCTGGCCTTCAACACTTCCAGGAATGGGGCATCCACAGCTTCTCTGGGCAAGCTGTTCCAGTGCCTCACCATCCACATAGTAAAGAATTTCTTCCTTATATCTAATCTAAACTACCCTCTTTTAGTTTAAAGCCATTACTCATCGTCCTATCCCTACACCCCCTGACCAAGAGTCCCCCCCCAGCTTTCCTGCAGCCCTCTGTAGGTACTGGAAGGCCGCTACAACGTCTCCCCGCAGCCTTCTCTTCTCCAGGCTGAACAACCCCAACTCCCTCAGCCTGTCTGTGAAGGAGAGGTGCTCCAGCCCCTTGATCATCTTTGTGGCCCTCCTCTGGACTCATTCTAATATGTCCATGTCCTTCTGGTGCTGGGGGCTCCACAGCTGAACGCATGGATCCAGATAGCGTCTCACGAGAGAAGAATAGAGGGGGAACAATCCCCTTCCTTGCCCTGCTGGCCATGCAGCCCAGGATACTGTTGGCTTTCTAGGCTGCAAGCACACATTGCTGGTGGTGCACTCAGTTGCACCGTCCATGTCACTGACAAAGATGTTAAACAGTGCCGGTCCCACTGTTTAACATCTCTGTCAGTGACACGGACAGTGAAACTGAGTGCATCCACGTGCTGAGGAATGTGAGGCAGTCTGAAAGTGGCCAAGCACCCAGGCAGAAGATTCTGCATGTTTGTCACTCTGCAGCATAACTGGCTCTCTGCTCTTTTATGGCATGGCAGGACTGCCACAACATGTAAAATTTACCAAAGTCCCCGATCTTTTCACTGCCCTTCAAAGAGATGGCAAGCAATGAGATCTCCACAAGCTTCCAGAAAGGGCAGCTCCGTATCGGAGAGCAGAGCAATCGTCACCTGCCCTGAATCTCTGTGGTATGGAGCTGTGTCTCCCAAGTCTGCTCCTGTTCACATTGATGATACTAAGTCACCTCTCTCTCGGGGGGGTTACTGGGAGGGGGCTGATGGCACAGCAGGGATGGTGAAGACCTGCAGCACTCTGACATTACTCTGTATCTAGTGCGCTTTGTGTTCACACCAACCTCATCCCCCCACAGCCTGCATAAGGATATCGGCCTGTTTTCTCCTTCAGGAACAAAGTTCTGTACCTTCCTGAGGTATTGCGGAACAACCATTTAATTCAAGCAGCGGGAGGCAGCAATTTCCGAGTGCCAAGGTATCTCAAGAGACAGGTCACAGCCGTGCTCTGTGGCCTTAGCACTGCCCCAGGGGCAACAACTCCAGCATGGTGCAACACAATCCGCCAGAGCCCTGGGAGGGAGAACCATTCACATAAACCAGAGCCCACCATTTGACAGCCAAAACATTGCTTCCCCCAGCATCAGTGAAAGCTCCTGTAAAAAGACTGCCTGGATCTCCTCTGCAAAACCAGCTCCCGCAGCTCTGGCTACCTGAGGTACTGCTCCTGACCCTGGGCAGGGACCAAGCTCTGACAAGGCGGCACTTGGCTCTGCCAGCGAGGTGCTGCTGTACACACCGGCCACTTCACATAGGTCCTGAACCAGATGGGTTGTTTGGCACCTACTTCTTGCAAAGCACAGGAGTGAAGCCCATGCTTGTTTTCGCAGACCTAGGCTTTTGCCTGTCTCCACTTGTTCAACACAGTAATATCACTGCTCTGCCTACAGCATGAAACGACTCCACAATGACTCGGAAACACTGCAAACTCCAGCAGAACAGACAAGGCCAGGCCCAGTCAGCAACACACAGAGACATAGGAGCAGGTAAAGAAAGCATCTTGCCCTGCTGATTGAAAGGAAACCCTGGAAAAGGCAACCCAAAGGCCCAGAAACCGAAGGACATGGAAATACTTCCAGGATCAGACTGGACCTCCTGCAGTCATCCAATTTTCCAGTCAGCAGTGTGATTTGAGGGAGCCAAGTCAGGTCTCAACTCAAGGCTTCAGCTGCTGTACTCAGCCTCCCCATCCTTGCTGCACAACTTCTGCCACTGCTTCCCCCGCTGTCACGCTGGGCTGACTCAAAATCAGAGCACAGAGGCGCTGCCACCACGAACCAGCTTGCGCCACGCTGACGCACAGCCAGAAGGCGTAACACCCAGCACGGAGACAGGGCTTGGACTGTGCTCCTCGTAACCCGCCAGCTCGGTGGTGCCGGAGCAGGCACGCTCATCGCCTCCAGCGCATGGCCCCTCCTGCAGGGCGAGCAGGGGCAGCCAGCCCTGCTGGGACCGGAGGAGAGCAGCGTGGCCAGAGGGGCAAGCTCCCTGCCCATGGAAGCAGTGGAAGGAACAGGTAAGGGAGCTGTGATCTCTGCTCCAGCCAGGAGATTAGAAAAAGGACGCATACCCCAGAGAGAGGAGGGGCATGACCCAGCACACACTAATATGCCCATGTTCCAGCTGTCGCACCATTGGCACACTGGAAGCAGAGCTTCCCATGCGAGGCCCTGCAGCCCCTGCCCAGAGCCCGGCACTGCTTGCCTGCCCCTGCTCCCCTCCTGCCCCTGGCCACCCTTCAGCATGCTCCCCCTCCAACACAGCTCCCTTCCAGTGCTGTTGCCCTGTCTAGAGCGCTGTCCCAATGGCTCTGACCCAATCCTGCCTTGCACAAACCTGCTGCAGTATCACTACGTGGCAACACTTTGCTGGACTGGAAAAAGACAGCAAGATGGAGGAGCTCCAGTGGTGGCAAAGTGTCCCGTCTGTGTACCTACTACCCCATTCCTCGGTCACCCTGACCTTGCCAGGTCACAGAATCATGGAGCAGTTTGGGTGGGAAGGGACCACAAAGCCCCCTCTGCCCCCAGCCCAGGCTGCCCCCAGCCCCATCCAGCCTGGCCTTGGGCACTGCCAGGGATGGGGCACCCACAGCTCCTGGGGGCAGCCTGCGCCAGGCCTCACCATCCGCAGAGGGAAGGATTTCTTTGTAATTTCTAATCTAAACCTAGCCGCTTAGGTTAAAACCATTACCCTTTGTCCTGCTTGGGTGCTTCCCGAGGTCTCTTTCCCCAGGGTACGTGCAGCACAAGGTGGTACCCACTCAGGACGTGGAATCTGCATCCTCCCACCCCACTGTTCCTGCGACACAGAGACAGGACCGGTCCCACGCATACAGCAGGTCAGCTCGGGCAGCATGTGGGCAGGCAGGGCAGAGAGAGGCCAGCTGGGGCCATGGGAAGAAAAATGGAACCGCAACAGCAGGCACAGAGTGCATGGCAGAGGCATGGCCAGGTGCTGCAAAGCGGTGTGCGGATCAGCCTTGCCAGCAGTGCAAGAACACCATCCAGCCACCCCACCCCGCTTGGCTCCCTCGCTCGCCCAGGTATTACCGATTGCTGCTTTCTGGCTGACAGACAGGGGCAGGCAATACTCTGGGGCCGTTCCAGGTGGCTTGAGCTTTCCCAACAGCCAGGAGCCGAACGTGCTGCTGCTGGGACGAGCAGCTGCCTCCCTCTGACACACACGAGCTCACGGGCACCGCTCGCTGCTTTTTGCCGTTGCCCACAAGGAGGAGAGCCCCCTGTCTCCTGCCAGAGGGCACCTGGGCAGAGCGGAGCAGGAGCAGAGCACAGAGGCTGTGGGGGCTGCGCGGGGGCCAGGGAGCGGGCGCGGGGCACGGATGCCCTCTGCTGGAGCTGCTCTGCAGGCCGCAGCAGCCCCCTCCCCGCACCCAGCGCCTGCGCCCCAGCACGGGTGCTCTCGGGTCCAGGCAGGCGCGTGGTCCCCGGGCGCCCACTCAGGTTGCCCCACGCACCCCCGTGTCCTGTGCTGAGCGAAGGCACCCCTGGCCTCGCGGCCCCGACCCAGGGAGCCTGCCCTGACATGGGGATGAGGGGAGGGGGATCGAACCTGCTTCATGGGAATGGCCCGCCCGCTGCCGATACTGTCCGCTTTACACTCCGGCACCTTCTTCTCCCGCTCTGGGTCCGCGCCCTTTCGAGACTGGAAGAGAAGAGACACAGGTCCATTAGAGATGGGAGACGGGAGGGAAACGCACGGCCCCGCCATCCCCCGTGGGCTGCCAGCGCAGACCCGAGCCGACCTCTCTCCCCCAGGCCAGGTCTCCCCGCACATGGAGCAGCCAGCACCTTGCCCATCCCCTCTGGGGACTCTCCAGCCCCGGCCTCCCCGCAGCCTGTCCTGTCCCCCCACAAGTGCAGGCAGAGCTGTCCTAGCAGAACGGGGCTACCTCTGACCCCCCTCCCGCGGGGCACACAGGACATGGCGACAGACAGAGATGGCATGGGATGCAGGTGGAGCATGGATGGAAGCAGGAGAGGCTAAGGCAGTGAAAGGAAGTCACACCTCTACTAATCCAACAGATTTATTCTGTTAACACACTTGCACCATACAAAGTAGCACAGGTCACCGGGCAGAGATACCAGCCCCTTACAAAAGAGCATGGACAATAAATATCTATCACACGTCTAGAGAGTCGAGAGCAAAACCCGCCAGCCCCCGGAGGCGGCTGCGGTAAGAGCAAACTCCAATAAATACAATATGAAATATACAGTCTGTTGAGCAGAACTCATTCAAAGTGCTTAAGACAGAGGAAAATATCAAGTCATACACGGCATGGAGCACAATCAATACATTCAGAATCACAACAATGGCAGAAGGGCAGCGGCAGCGTCTCTCTGGAGCGTCCTACACACCCCCTCAGTCCGGGAGCGCCCCATGTGCTTTGGATCAGAAAGGGACACGAGCCCCACGCGCCTGGGACACCAATTCACTGGCTTTTGGGCCCAGAACAAAACAAAGAGATTGAAAGAGAAGAAAACTAAAGAGACATAGATGGCTGCTCGGCTGCGAGGAGGAAGAGGAGGAGGAGCAGGAGTCCATGCAGGCTGCAGGAGGTGCAGTAGGGAGGAAGGAGCTGAGTGCTAGCGCAGGCGCTAACAGCAGCTCCCGCAGGCAGCAGCAAAGCGTCTTTTGGCCCATCCAGCTCCACTCGCTGCTGTCGCCCGGTCCCGGCGGGTCTGCAGGTCTTCCCATCCCATGAGGGTCGTCCGCCTGGCATCCCCGAGCATGGAAAGTGCCTAGACAGCATCCAGCAGGCCCAGAAATGTCCCAGCTTAAAGTGCAGGCGCAGGCCGTCTCAGCGCTTCCTAGACTTTACATTGGGGGGATTTAAAAGGCTCCTGCGTGTCTCCGAGGGGGGGACCCATGCTGGCTGGAGGGCGGGCGAGCCTCTAATCTTAGATCAATCCCAGTGCCCATCCCTTATCCGGCCCTGGAGAGGCAATGAAAAGTGAGAGAATTTGTACAGAGGTGCCGTGTGTAACCACCTGGATCTTCTAATTTGGAAGGAGTTGGAAAGGCCTTTTTGTTGATGAAAAGTTGGAAACAGTGGCACATATCTGCAAATATCGAAAGAATAAAGAGTTTGGCAAGTTATACTCAGAACACGGACACGAGTCTGTCAGAGATGGGGCGCCAGCGGACAGGCAGACAGACAGGCCACGGAGCAGGAGCCGGCGGCAGCAGCAGTCGGGGCGGGGGCTCGGGCGGGCGGCTGTCTCCACCTGGTGGTCCCCGGCACGCAGACCCCCGTGCCGGGAGCAGGGGCGCGGAGAGCGGGAGAGGAGAGGAGGAGGACAGGAGGAGGAGGAGGAGGACCGGAGAGGAAGGAGACAGGCACTGCTCGGGGCTGGGAGCGCGGCCACAGGGGCTGCGGCTGCTCCTGGAGCGGAGCACGGCCCTGCCCCACGCCGAGCCCCGTGCCCAGCAGGGGGGACCCACGGGGCAGCCCCCGGGAGCGCAGGGACGGGGGCTGCAGGCTGCACCTATGCTGCCCGCCTGGGAAAAGCTAGTGGCAGAAAAAGCCTTCCCTTCCCTTCCCTTCCCTGCTCTTCCTGGCCCTGTCCCACTGCGGAAGGAGGTGTCAGGAGCTGCTGCTGCTGCCACAACCAAATGGGGTGAAGACTTCAATGTGAGCCATGTGTGTGCACCAGCACAAGAGCAAGCGGGTGAGCGTGACCCCCAGCACCACGGCAGGTGAGCACGAGCCCAGGATGAGCACAGGTGAGCCCCACAGCGAGAGTGAGCAAGCTTGAGCCCAGAATGAGTGAGCAAGTGAGAGCCCTAGACGGATGATGACGTCCACAGCAAATAAGCATAAGCCCCGCAGCAAGCCCTCCTCCCCCCCATGAGCGTGTGCCCACACCAGTGAGCTAAGCATGGCACTGACAGGCTCCAGGAGGAGCAAGAGAGCGTGAACATGAGCTGACGGCGAGTCCAGAACCCGTCGGCGCGCAGGCGAGCAGGATGGGTGGCAGCGGTGCATGAGCGCCCGTGTGCACTGGTGCACAGCAGCAAGCATGAGCAAGAGAAACGGCGGGGAGGGAGGAGAAGCATCCATCAGCGCTGAAGTGCAACAGTAAGCGTGACCACCGACAACAGGAGACCGGCAGGGCACTGCCAGGGAGGCGTGAGCACACAGAGGAGGGGAGGAGTAGTGAGGGAACAACCGTGCGTGCGGAGCCATGGGGCCGCTGCAAAGGGCGGCGTGAGCTGTGGGGAGGAGGCTGGGGGCAGCCCGCCCGCCAGGCAGCGCAGGGACCTGGGCGAGCACGTGCGGTGGGGGGCTGGGAACACGTGCACACAAACGGGATGCGGGGGGAGAGGCGAATGGGGAGCGCACTGAGCATTCAGGACATCGGAGCAGAAGCTTCCAGGATGTCAGAAGCTGTGGGAGATGCGTACACTCCCAGCACAAGGAGTTGAGAGAATTTGGGATGCCAATAGTGCAGGGAGAGGGATGGGGCGTGTGAATTAGTGTGATCTGGGAGTGGAGCAACGGCAGCTGTTCACACAGGATAGCGTGGTGCAACACGTACAATGACTTTCTGGTGGCCAGTTCCACAGACAGCAGACACAGGTGTACTGAGCAATGGTGGCTGGAAAGCACACTGAGATGGGGCGGAGAGAGGGCCTCAGCCCAGCACATTTAGGCGGGTACCAGGGGGAGAGGAGCACGTTTATGTGGGGAGCAGGGGACAGCTAACCTAGATACGGGGGCTGAGAGTACGTGTGTGCTGACAGCAAGGGGAAACTCACGGGCTGTGCTAACAGCAAGGGTAAGTTTGTGGGCAGGACTCTGTGCACGAGTGTGTGCGCAGTGTGAGAGCATGCCAAGAGGCAGGCTGCGGTTCAACCAGCAGGTAACAGCTGCAAACATCCCTGCACCCTGGGGCTCCACGGCCTCGCTGGCTCCCTAACGCCTCCGCTCCCCGCTGCCCTCCCTGCCTGCCCCCTGGCAGTTCCCAGGCGCACTGCTCAAGTCACAGGACGTGGGGCTCGGGTACCAGAGCAAGGGGCCCAGCGCCGCGTGCCGGGCTCTGCACAGCACCGTCTGGCACAGCCCAGCACCAGGGGCTTCATGCCACACTCTGGGGACGCAGTCCCAAGGAGAGGAAGTGCAGAGGTCGCTGGTGCTGTGCACACGCAGGGTGCAGCTCTGCCCAGCGACGATCAGAGCTCTGCTCACGCACACACTGCACACACACCAGCGTGCCCCGTGTGCACTCCTACGTGTGCGAGGAGTGGCTCGCTCTCAGGCGCTCACCCACGCACGCATGCACACACCAGAAACGGTGCTCGCTATCGCGGTCCCTACACATGCGGAAGGCTCCTTCCCTCCTGCACCCACTGCGCCTCCGGCCCTCCCTGGCCAGCAGAGAGAGGTTCACCTACAGCCTAGTGCACGAAGGCCTGCGGGGCGAGACTGCTGTGGACCTGCTCCCTTCCCCGCTCCCGGCCTCCGAAACCGCACCCCAAAGCTCCGTGGCCCCGCGTCGCTTACCGTGAATATGTTGGAGCGCCGCTTGGACTGCTTGCGGATGGGGGTGGGCGTGTTGGAGGCAGCAATGGTCTCAATCCGCAGCTCTCGCTGGCTGATGCTAGGGGTGGAGGGCACAGAGGAGGAGTAGTCACTGAAGGCTCCTCCGCCGTTGGTGGCCTAGGGCGAAACGAGACGGGGACACTCAACAAGAGGCAGGGCCGCCGGGGGCACGGCTGCAGGGACACCTTCCGCCCGCGCAGCCTCGCGCACCGGGGCAAGGAGCTGCGGCACGGGACTGGGACGTGGGAGACACCCTGCTCCGTGCGCGGCTCCTGCCCAGCGGGGGACCTTGGAAAAGCTGCTTCCCTTCTCTCTGCTCTAGTTTTTCCACTGGTGAAGCAATAAAATCCTGAAATTGACAGGAAAAGCAGCGAACAGTCCCGGGGACACCAACTGCCGGCTGCGGTGCAGCACGCCGGAGAAGCCTGTCCTGACGGAGCCTGGTGCGAGGGCACGGAGGCGGCATGAACCACGCAGCCCTTCACAGCGTGGCCGCCTCTGTTCTCAGAGCGGTACGGCTGGCGGGACTGCGGCGTGTTCCCTGCCCAGAGCACAGGGCCAGCACAGCCAAGCCTCGCGCTGCCTGCTGGTGAGAACCCGCCTCTCGCCGGAGGCCCCTAAACACAAAGCTGCGAGGAAGCCTGGAGCCACCTGGCTCCCCAGCCCCGTTGGTCCCCCTCCAGTCTCAGCTACGATCCCAAGGGGGACGTGCAACCCTGTGATTCAGGCCCTGGCCCCTCCAACACCCTGAAGCGTAGGGTGCTGCGAGTCAAGCTCACGCTCTAGGTGAAGCACATCTCTGCCGCTGGGTTTGAGGTTTATCCAAGGAGACCTCAAGGGTGGCACAGGCCTCTCGTGCTTGTGGGCCTCTGTGGCCTCGGCTGCAGTGGCCATGTCTGGGAACACGTGGGACAACACGCTGCATCTTCACTAGCTAGCTTAACTACTGGGAGAGGGGCAGGTCCAGCCACACAGCCTGTGCGCTCATCTGAGATGTGTTCCTTTCAGACAAGTGCTGCTCACTCCCGCTCTGCTCGCACAAGCTCCACAGACAAGGCCCAGAAATGAACTCCCAGGAGCAACACGTGCAAAAAAGCATTTCAGATCTGCCCAGGACACTGTGTTGTGGCACGGCACGTGGCATCCTGGGCTCTTTTTGGCAGTTCTGATCTTTGAACTGTATTTTTAAAATATGTTGAAGAAACTGCCCCTGCAGCCTAGGAGAGCTCTGGAGCCCTTGCGGGGCGCAGCCAGCCCTCAGCCCACTTGCTGCAGTCAGCGGTGGCCGGGGTCTCTCCTGGTGCGCAGAGCAGAAAGCTGGAGCACAGCACGCGTGGAACATGGATCTACCAAGGATGCTCAGTGAGAAAACACCGCCTGCACACTGTGCCTGGTGGGATCTGAGCCCTACTCCATGACAAGCAATTAAGAAACATTAGAAATGTGAAAGAGGCTGTACAGGCACAGCAGCCGCTGCAAACCACAACCTAGTCTCCTAAAAACGGGTGCAGCTTTCACTCAGGCTACGGCCTGTCTCATCTTTTACGAGCAGAAGAGGAGAAGGCACACAAAAGAGAACTTGAGAGGAAAGAGCCACCCAGGAACCAGCCCTCCTTCCTCCCTGAAGCGGAGCAGGGACCACCGCTGCTGGCGGCACTGAGGTGTGCTGCAGGGAAGCCCAGCGTAGAGGCGCTCCGAAATGGACGTCCTTCACGGCCGCACACGGCTCCCTGCAAGGCGTTACGGTGTCTGTCCCCCTTGCCAGGACCACCGGGGCGCTGGAGCAGCTCCAGGCCGGGCCCGCAGCAGGGAGGTAAAGCCCGCGGGGAGGCGCGCTGCCTTGGCAGCACGTCCCTGGTGAAGGCCACCACCTCCAGCTGGGCGCTGAGGGCCCTAACACCATGCTGGAGGCAGGGCAGCACAAGCAAAAGGTCCTCTGCAGCCTGCCCACCTCTGCCGACTGCCCAGCGGGGAAGGGAGCCTCACGCCAAGGGGACTCGTGGGGCTGAGCTGCTCCCTCCACCGGCCTGCCAGCACGGGCAGCTCAAAGCAAGGAGCAGGAGGCCACGCAGCTGCTCCGTGGCTTTCAGGAAAGCCTTGCTGCAAGGTGGCGTCCCTGCAGGTATGGAGCTCAGGGCGTCTCAAGTCTGTCCAGAGACAGGAAAGCTTCTAGCGCACTGGTACCGAGAGGGACCTGGTCTGCTTGTACTTCTCTGGGCAGAGGAGAGGCCAGGCTCTCTGTGTGGAGGAGCGCACATCGCCAAGAAGGTTCTCTGGAGGCCATCCAGCCGACAAACCCTGTGCTGAACAAGGGATTTCTGCTGTCAGGTCCCACAGGAGCCGGGACCAGAAGGGGCACGGAGAAGCAAAGCAACACGCCATCCTGCCAGTGACTTCTGATGAAGACAGCCCCAGCCCCTGCACACCACAGATTCTGCAAACGTGGTGATGACTGAAAAGACGCAGAAAGCGAGGGCTAGCGAGTGGAAGAGAATTTGCTGACAGCCCAACTTTACGATCAGGCATAACAACACCTGCACAATCAGTATTTAATTGATGCATAACGTGCAAACTATGTCAAAAAATAAAATTAAAGATGTATGAGGGAAGAGATGGTCGATGCTGCAACACAGAGAAGCTGCTACCCAAGAAGGGGAGGCAGGCAAGGCTGCCAGTAGCCCAGTGACTGCTCTGAGGTGCTCTCCTGGCTGGCTCTGAGGACTTCAGTTGCCTTGTCAGCACGTTTATGAAGTTATGACTGAGGGAAGGATTCAGTTCAAAAGAGGCTGTAGAGTTTGAGCTCCTGCCATAGCAGCTGGGGCAAATCCTGTTTACCTTAGGTGACAGACATTAAAGCTCCTGACAAGAAACTTTGCTAAATTGCATTTTGTATTTTACATACTTCCTGTAACATTGTTTTAATTTTCTGCCTAGCCAGAAGAACTTTCTTTACCCCATAAGTTTGTCTAGTGTTGGGGACAAGTAAAGGACACTGTCTTGCTTGAGAGATGATGGACACAAGCACTTGAGCCTGCTGGAGTCCCATAGACACCCAAACCTCAGGAAAGGCACAAGGACTGGAGGATGCCTCACACAAGCTTCGGACGCTGATGTGTGGGCTGGCACCACCCCATGAGCAGTGTGCAGAGGAGAAATCCCCCAGCAGTGCAGCCTCTGGTCACCCAGGCAATCCTGAACCACTTGACTGCTCAGCTGAAGCAGGCTGCCCAAAGGCTTCAGCAGAGATCCAGGGATCCGAAACAAACCACGAGTAAGTGGGAGAACCCTGACAAGACGACAGGTCTGGGCAAACACCTCATTTTCGCTCCTGGCAGTTGTTTTGCTTGATCTACCTAAACAACCACCTGTGGTCGCTGCTGCAACCTAAAAACACAGTGGAAGCTGAAGGCTTAGTAAAACACATGTAAGAGAGATCCTTCCTACTAGTGTGTAATGGGTGCACGCTGTGAACTTCAAAGAACACCGACAGTGCTATAGGGTGCTGGAGCAGGGAAGAATTCAGCCGAAGTGAAAACGTAGTAACTCTTGGTGTACAAAGACATGAGGTGGGACAAGGAGTGAAATCTGGGAAGGGCTTTGAGTGGAAGAGTGCAAACAAACAGCAGCCACTGACTCAGCATCTACACAGGCACAGGGAAGGAGCCAGAAGCGTACAGACCACGAAACCACAGTGGAGGGCATCACAAGCTGAGCGGGCTGCTGGATGCAGGCTTCCACAAATGTCTGCTGCTCGAGCTGCTGAAACACATGCACCAACCGAACTCTGGTGAGACATGCTGCAACAGGCAGGGAGGTTCTTGTTACCAAGCACAGGTGAACTGCAGTTCGTGTTTCATTTCACTTGCAAAGTTTAGGTTTCCAGTCCTTTTGTCTGCCCTTATTAACTACAGGCTCGATAAACACTTTCTTTTTTCAGTCCAGAGGCTGTGCAGGACTGCAGACCAAGGCTGGTCTGTGAAACTGGGGTGCACTGACCCAGGAAGGCAGATCAGTGGGGCTGGGCACGCAGACAGTGCAGAGGGACACGAAGCCCAGGGGACTGAGCAGCCTGCAAAGCTCAGTGTGGGGTGCCTGTGTTACCTCCTGCCAGCTTCTGGGAATGAGTTCCCTGGCAGAAAGACAAACTTCCATCCCACAGCAAACAGGCAACGATGACTCATCCCACAGCCTGGGGTACTCCTAAGGGCATCTCAGAGTCCCTGAAGAAAGATGGAGAAAGGGGTAGGAACAGTAAGGAAATCAGGGGGAATAATTCTCTGCGAGCACCGCAAGCCCCTGCTGGCCCACAGAGCTCCCACCCACGCCCTGCAGGCAGGGGACAGGCAGCTGCCAGAGGGGAGCGGGGTGGCAGAGGCCGAGCAGAGGAACTCGAGCAGAGGAACTCAGCTCCCCAGACCATCAAACCTGCTGGCCCAGCCGCAGCGTGGGCGGGACACCTGAGAGGGGAGCCCGAGCCAGCAGGTAGAGAGCTTTCCCTGGGGACTGCTGGGCCTGAGGGGATCCGAGGGTGTTTAAACGGGTGCCAGAAGCGGACCCGCTTCCCATGAGCCAGGCGCTGGTCCCGGCCCCTGCCACGCAGGGCGATGCTGGGCACGGCGGTCAGGGTCACGGCTCTGGTGCACCAGCTGTGCCCTCGTAGGTGCCGGTGGAAAACCTTGTCAGAGCTGACCTGCTACTACAGCTGGCTTCTCTGCCTGGATGGGAGCACTGTCCTCTGTGGCACCATGCGCTGCTGCGGAATAAAAGCAAAATAACCCACAGCTCCCAAAGACAAATGAAACCAGGGCAACTGGCTTGTTCAAGAACTGCTTCGTAAATAGGATCACCCATCCTGCAAGGACAGCACCACACTTCCTGCAGCATCGCTGCCACACAGCCCTGCCCATTCGGGCAGCTGGCACAGCCACAAAGGTGTGGAAACCGGCCATCACCTCTCAGCAGGTGGAGAAAGTTCTCTGACAGCTGGGTGATGAAATCTCCAGGGTCCTCTGGGGCCTCTCCGCTCCCAGTAACTGCAATGGACTGGCCAGACTGCCAGGACACAAGCGGTGTCCGTTTCCTAAAAACTTAGTTTGGCCTCGAATATCAAACTACTTCCAGAAAAGATGTCCCTAGGACTAGGAAAAGAAGCAAGACCAGAGCCATCTCCACCAACAGCTCCAGAAGACAGAGCTGCCCCCGCTTTGCGGCACCAGGCACTGAGCAGAACGTCCTTCTCCTCTCAGAGGGCACCACCATCTCTGGGCACACAGCTACAAAGGGAAACGGGCCCTGGCCGTAGCTGCTGGCAGAGGGGAAGAGGGACAATCCAGGGGAAAGGGCAGGCAACACCCAGCTGCAGTACAAGACAAAACGAAGCTCCTAATTTGTATTCTTTGTCTGGCTTCTTTCCATCTCATCTCTATGCTAAATCCTGCGCTCCCAAATCCTTCCTTGAGGTCCTTGTCCCTGCCCCGGCACCTGCCCTCAGGTGCTAGCTCTCAGGGCTAGCACAGACAAGTAAGAAGCCCTGGAGAGATCCCCATACCCTTAAATAGCAAAAGACAGAACACAGCACTGCTCTGCAGAGACCCTGTCACTCTCTCATTCATCCTTGCTGGTGGCACAGCGTCTGCCCATCTCCTCCCAGAGCTCCTCCTCCAGGTAGGGACAGCTGCTCTGGCTCATGCTGGAGACCATGCCCTCCACATGTCACCACCACCACGGTGCGCTCCCGAGCAGCGATTCTAGGCTCTTTTGCACCCTGGCTGCAATAACTGCTGTGACTTCGGCAGCTGCTTGTTCGCTGTGCTCAGTACTGGATGTGTTTCCTGCATGGGCAGCACGACATATGCACCAGAGTACGTGGGCTGCTCGGCCCAGGCATGTGACAAGCATCAGGAATCAGTGAACTTGTGTTTCTCAAAGACAGTTGGATTTTCTCTGGGGACACTGGGAAGCAGTTCCAGAATCTGACTGCTGAGCCCAAGTGAGAATGCAGAAATGCTTCACAGTATTTCACGATCACTCACCAGTTCCACTACTTCACACTCTATTTTTAGGAGAAGTACTTTCTATAATGGAAAAGAAATGTGTAAACACCAAGGCACAGATTACTGCAGCAGGTCACTGGGAACCAAAAGGGTTTGTGGTGAAGCCACAGAAGACCCAAGGAACCGAAATTAACTTTGATCCTCACTGTGGCATCCAGGTTTGCCAAGCAAAGGGACAGGCAAAGCTTTAGACAGGTGCAGAGCATGGATGGGGAAGGGAAGACAGAGACAGCATAAGCTCCTGAAGGACATGGCCTGTCATTATTGCTGACACTGCTACAATCCAGGCAATCAATAACTATTTCTTGTTTAGAAAGGCCTCACAATTAGCTGCAATTTCCTTTTAGCTGCATGCTGCATTACTTCCCTTTAACGGCTCTGGTTTCTCACCAGAACTACCTAGGTCCCTCCAGCAAAGCCACTGGAGCACAGCAAGGTACTGAGAGGAAAGGTCCTGTCTCAGAGCCAAGGAGACAGCATTCACCTCTACACAGAAGTCGTCTGCAAACCGGGCTGAAAGGGATTCTGCAGGAAGGAAAGGAAAGTGGGGATGTTTCTGAGCAAAAATCTCTAACAAAGCTCCTGCCACACTGTTTGAAACCTCTTCTGATGCCCGAACCTTGCTTTCCCATGGCCACTCTCAAATCCACCCCTTTTGTACTAGCACCATCTTTTCTTAAAAAGTTGTTTTCTTTCACAGTTGTGTATTTCTCAGGTTGGGTTTGGTCCCTTTTCAGCCTTTGCTTTTCTAAACTAAACAAGCCAAGTGTTTGACATCCTCTTGTATTAGGGTCTCTTCCCTCCCACGAGCTTTTTCTGTTCCTATGCCAGGTTTAATATATACTTACATGAGCGACTGGAATCAGACTGAGTCCGGTATCACCACACCCCATACACGGGGAACACATTTTTGTCCTCACTACAAACATTTTTAGGCATAGCGAGTGCCATTAGCACACATTTATTAGGACTCTTTTTTCATACTTTCAACATAGAAGAAAATATTAAACAAGTATTCAGCTACTCCCTGAAGAACACTGCCTGTGGCCATCTTCCACCCTGCTCCAATTCCCATACAGACTGCCTCTCACTCCCAAAAGTATTTGACTGTTTACAATTTGTCTGCTAAGAAAATCCTCTAAGTACTATACACACTTAAATCTACATTTTTCTGGACTTTGCTCTTCACCTTGGATGCTTCCTACTAAGATTCTCAAGAAGCCCCCATAATGGGGCATACTGCAGGGCACAGCACTGCTGCGTGTGTTTAGAAAGCAGCTCCGCTCTCTCTGCTACCATCCTGAGCTCACCGGACACAAGCAAGCCCTGATCAGAACGTCGGGCAGTTCTGGCTGCCAGTCAGAGCTCAGCATATTCACTTACACACAGAGACACTTCATCTGAGCTGGCTTGTGCCCAGGTGCCCTGGAGCACCAGAAGCTGGCACAGGTCTCTGCAAAAATCTGTACAGACCTACTCACAGTCCAGCACTAGAAACCTATACAGGCAGGCACAACCTTTACGTGGGTATTTCAAAATTGTTTATGTAAGGGTCAAAACCGTGGCTGCAGACATTACTCAGGCTTGTATAAGGACAACCTCCCCTGTGGTGCTACCAGAAGCCATCCTGGGGCTTCACGGGTTTATACAACCTTGGGGTCAAAGACAATCCCCTCATGAAAAAGCGTCAGTCTAGCAGAGTTTGTTTTGCTAAACTTGCTTTGCATTTTTCTTCAGTTTTACATGCTCCTCTGAGTCCTTAGCTACTACCTTCCTCAAAAGCCATTTCATGTGTTGCTCATTGACGAGGTGTCCACGGGGCTCACAGCTGCTCTTGCTACACCGCCTGGCATCTTTAAAAAACCCAGCTGTTGTATTTGCTGTTCCCCAGTCTGACAGCACGGGGCCAGTCAGACAGACTTGGTGAAGTCCTTGCTACAGATCCTGTGATTTCAATACGACAGTTACTTTGGAGATTTAATCTACTGGCTTGACTGCCCGAGAAGCAGTGGAGCTCAGTTTCTCACCTTCTTCACCAGAGAGTCAGCTCAGCATGTCTGCACGCGCTGGAAGCTGCAGCAGAGCCCTAATGCAACAAGGGTCTCCTTCAACAGCCACCCACTATGCCAGCCTGGTCTCTGACTTGCCTCTTCTGCCACAGTTCTGCTTCTCCAGGGTCACAGAACAAACACCTCCAGCTTCACCATCGCCCCAGCACCTTCGGCAGTCCCTGCTGGCCTGCAGAGCAGCACAGTGCCCTTTCTCTGGTACAGAGAGCTTCCAGAGCACTCCCTCCTCCTCTGTGCCTCCCTCTGAATTCACCACTGACCACCCCCTCCACAGATACATCCCAAAGAAGCCCACTAGCTGTGTGTGTATGCAAGACCACCAGGCTTCTGGCTCCAAGGGGAGCAGGACCATGAGCCCACCTGGGCTTGCCTGCATGGCCGAGACAGACAGCCCAAGGCCTGGTTCATAGACCTCCTGCTTGGCCCAGGAGATTCCCTGTAGGTGCTCACAGCTCTGCAGAGCTGCTCCAGGAGCACTCCACAATCATTGGAGACCGTGAGCTAGATCCAGAGGTTTGTACAGGAAGCCTGACCACAGGGTAAGCAGCGAGCTCCTGGACTGTGGAGAGAAGCTCCAGGTGACCGCTCTGCTCTTCCAAAAGCTACTTCATGGCTGTAGTGAGTCTAAAGCTAGGCTAAACAGGCTGTGTACTGACTGACCTCAGGGGTGGGAAGCATGGGGACACCCTGGCTTTTCTTGTTCCCGTTTCCCACCTGATTGATGTGAACAGAAGGAATGGAGGCCGCAGAGACAGACGAATGGCTGGGTGAGTTGGGCAGGGACTTGCAGGGACCGATGGAAAGCTGCTGCTTCTTCCGTAGAGCCACCACCTTCTGAGCCACTAGAAGAAAGAAAGGGACAGGGTCAGAGTCCAGAATACAGCTTCCCCACCCACCCCACCCCCAAATTTCTGGACTGCTTCACTGAGACCCAAACCCTTCCTCTGACCAATGCCAACACCTGGGGCTCAGGCTGCGCCTCCCTTTACCAGCAAGAATGATTTCTGCAGAACACCCAACCTCGCGATCCCGCTGCTGCCACTGCCACACAACGCAGCTGTAGGTGATGCTGTGTGCCCGCCGCTCCTCCAGCAGGCAGCAGGGCAGGCCTCCCATGCTGAGTCCCCAAAGGCCACCCCGCTCTATCTGGGTACTGCACAGAGCAGTGACTTCATGTCGACACCAAGGAGCCACCCAGAGCCCCGGGCTGCTGCCAGAGCATCCCTGGGCAGTCACTGCCCAGTCACCCCCTCACAGCGCTTACAGGAGCCAGACCGAATAGTTTGGGCAATGCCACCCCCATCAACCTGGGCTTGTGCGACACTCGTGGTCTCCAGATGGTCTAAAAACTAGCTTCAGAAACAACTCTCCCAGGTCCTTCAAGCTCACTGCATGATGTCAAAAGCCCCAAATTCCATTTCAACCTTCCCAGTCTCCTACCATTTCAGGAAACACACAGCTTGACCAAAGAGGATGGCAGCCAACTAGCTAGGCTGTTGGGGAATTCAGGAGACACACTGCATTTCCTTGCTGTACGTTCCTCTTGCATGCTGGCAGCATACCCCCATAACCACAAGGAAGGTTACGACTCAAGGTGCTGGGAACATCACAGGCACTAACCAGCATCACAGCTCCAACCCAACGTGCCTCCTGTCGGGCACCCTGGCAGCAAAGGAGCTGTGAAGTTTCCTTTCCAGAAGAATGGAAGATGCTGCACCGTACACATGGTGGGACTAAACCCATTTGGAAAAGTCAGATGCTGATAACAAATGCAAAATCCTGCCAGCTCCTAGCAGCAGCGCCATGTCCTCATCGCAGTCTACAACTTCCTCGCGAGAGGGAGTGGAGAGGCAGATGACCTATTCTCTGTTACCACCAGTGACAGGACCCGTGGGAACGGTGTGAAGCTGAGGCAGGGGAAGTTTAGGCTGGACATCAGGAAGAGGCTCTTCACCGAGAGGGTGGTCGCACACTGGAACAGGCTCCCCAGTGAAGAAGTCACTGCACCAACCCTGTCTGAATTTAAGAAGAGATTGGACTGTGCACTTCGTCACATGGTCTAAACTTTTGGGCAGACCTGTGCGGTGCCAGGAGTTGGACTTGATGATCCTTATGGGTCCCTTCCAACTCGGGATATTCTATGATTCTATGATTCTATGTCCTGCACAGAGGCGTATGAAGGCCTGTTGGGCCACTGCTGCTACCTGCTTGTCTGATAAAGCTGGAAGCCTGTCCAGACTCCCAGGCTAAGTATCAGTCCCATAAGTAGCAGGAACCCCTCCTACACCCACCAAACATACCCTACTCATCTGCTGTTTTCTTCCTACTCTCCTCCCCTCCACCCCCTCCTCTTGCCAGCTTCATCCACTGTTTGCTGTGTACGCATTTTCTCTCTAACGCCGACCAGGCACACCATGCAGAGCCTGCTGCTGTCATCAAGCCCCTGGGCTCTCTGATGGCTGCCTGGGAAAGGCAGGATGCAGGACTGGCGATGCCACAGGGATGAGACAACCCCAGCTAAGACAATGTGGCCCTCAGAACTGGAACTTCATGGCCACAGCCCATAGTTTTTAAGCCTTCTAAGAGGAGCTGATCTCCAGGGTGCAGCAGCAGCAGACCTGGGGCAACAAATACCAAGCTCGAGAATACCTCTGCTTGCCTCCCTGAAACTGAAAGGAAAATGGCAGAAACTGCTGATTTAGCAGTGAATTTCCACCTGCTGCAAGTAAACCAAGGCTTTCAATGCAGTGCAGAGTGAGGTCTGCAAGACACAGACCCCAATCACAGTCAGAAATGCAGACTGGCCAGCAGGTTCACTGGTGACACCACCACCGCTTCCAGGTGGTGCCCCACGCAGGCTGCCTGTCAGAAAAGTCCTGCTCACGCTCAGCCCAGTGACAGGGAACGAGGGTGGCTCGCTGAGCTGGCACTAGCAGTTGCTGCTTTTTTCAGTCTCTCCTTGCTCTGCATGGAGTCTACGTGTGTCTTCACTACCACTTATTTGCTTGGCGACGTGACATTTGCTTGGTGAAGAACTCCGTGGACCAGAGAAGGGGGGAGCACTGATGGAGCAGCAGTAGTGGAGCAGGGGAACCCATTCAGTACTGGCTGTGGCTGGTGGAGGCCACAAGGAGTGCATGTTAGTGGGACTTTTCTTGTCCTACTGACACCAAAATGCAGGGTGCTGAGCAAAGACTTTTTTCAGCCATACATTGCTATTGTGTGTGCACAAATTCATTGAACAGTTGTAGGATCAAACTTTCCCAGCAGAATTCCCATGGCAGGACATGTAGGACTGTATCTAAGAAGACCTCTCAGGAACGCTGTGGCAGCCACAAAGCCCCTTCACACTAAGACAACATCTGAGCACCCACAGCAGAAGTCAAAGACTGTTCCAGACATCTCAAGCAGAGCAGAGTCCAAACTAGATGAGACACGACAAGAGAAGATAAGGTCCTGCACGGCCCACAGAGAAAACCTTTTTGCCTTCCAGGACAGAGGACTTTATGCAATTCACGACAACTTCCCGGAGCTTCATGGAAAAGGCATATTCAAGTCAGGAACTTTCCCAGTATCCAAGATACAAGCAGGTCCTATTTTAGAGGAAGAGGCAAGGTGAGAGTGGTCTCTTGGAACAGGCAGACTGAGAACATCACCAGTGGGAGAAAGCTAGGAATGCAGAAAAGATTCAGAAAAACTCATCAGCAATTGCTGCCTCAGGCCAACAGCCTGGCACAGGCTCTGCCTTGCCGCTAACCCTGGACCACGAGTGGTAACAGTGGGACTAATCATGAGGCCAGCAGACCACACAGCTGTCTTAGAACCTCGCCAACCTTATCTGAGGCATCTTGAGGTCGGCTTTCAAGTTTCTGTTTGGTGGGCAGAGCTACCTCCAGTTCTTGAACATCATCAGGACTTTTTCAAGGATAAGTTCTGCCATCCCATAACACTCTGTCTGGGATCATTTGCTCATAAAGATTTCTTTGCTCACTACGCACAGCTCTTCGGTGTATAACCAATGAGCCCCATCCCAGCAACTGAACCTCTGTCCGGATTCTTTGCTTGATATTTGTTTGCCAAATGTCATGTACGGTGCTGCTCTATGTATTAGCACTTGAGCATCACACACGGTATTTTTAAGCATATCATTTGCACTCTGTCCTTGACATTCTGCAGAAATCTCCCTACAGATGCCACTCAGTGGTGTGACAGCACCTATGAAATCAAAGGGTTTTGCACAACCCCTGTGCAAAAACTCTTGGCCTCTCTATGAAATGCTCCTGCCAAACGGTCCCTGAGAAGAGCCACACACTGCCCTGGAAGATGTGCGATGCTGTCCATCCCTCTGTGGTCCTGGAGCAAACCAGTTCACAGCCGAGCAGATGGAGTGACACCCCCTGTCACGGAGCCCACTCAGGGTACAGAAACCCACACAGCCCCACGGAGAGAGCCAGAACCACCCTTGGGCTTTCAAGCTGAAGTCCAAATCTGCACCTTACTGCTGAGAGGGGAGACAAACAGCAGCAACACTGCCAGTGCTTCAGCAGCAGGGGCCCGGTACGCAATGAGTAAGGCCACCAAGCTCTGCTGTGCTCTGCCAGCTCTGCTCTCCTCTCTGGTGCTCGGAGCCCTGCGAGGAGAGGACTCGCTCTCCCTGGACTTGCTGCTGAGGTGAAGCTCGGGAAGCCAGCCCCAGCAGCGGGCAGCACAGCGGCTGCCCTCCCCGTACACGTCCGGGATTGAGCCTGGGTCGTTTTTCAAGAACACCACCAAGATAATCGCTGACAAAGGGCTCTTGACAGTTTGCTCTCTAACCTTTGCTTGATATAGAAATTTTCTTAAGATGAAGCCTGAGAGCTGAGGCACCCTCACACCGATGGCTTCTTGCTATTGTCCTGGCATCCCCTAAACTCTAGGAGATTTCTGCACACAGGAGTCTGTGAAGGCAATCTCGACAATAAAACTCTTCGACCCTACAACTCCAAAGCCAAGAAATCAGAAGAAAAGTTTCTCCCACCTCACTGTGAGCTCTGGTACGTGTAAGGGGACCACACTACTCTACCCCTTAGAGCAAACTCACACCCTTGACCCTGGTGAAGTTCTGAAACTAAAGCTAGTGTCCACAGGGCAGTGGGCACTACAGCACACAGCCCAGCCCACATCCCTCCTCCTGCTGGTGCCGGGATCACCCACAAGCTGTATCTGAAGACACAGGCAGACCACCCCATCTTGTCACAGAAGCAATAACTGTGACAGCATCTGATGCTGGAAGCAATGTGGAAAGAATGAGAAGTGCACTTCCCATAGCAAATAACAAACAGCATTTCCAGGGGGGCTTTTGCCAGGCTGCACAAGAGAAATCATCCTTGGAAGCAGAAAAAGGTTAACTTCCACATCACGCACCCTTTTTTAGAGTGACTATCAGTAGCCTGACTGCTCACAGAAAGCCTCTGTCACTCCAGAAGATACAACACGATTACAGTGGCACGCACTAACAAGCACAGTCTAGATCCCTGCACAACACAACAACAAGCTTAGCTTGAGAACAAATAGCCAGAAACTGCTCTAGGTGTAGAGGAACAGTCTCTGCTGCACCTGAGCAGAACTGAGGCCACCACTATAGCTGGTGTCAGACAGTTCTTGATGAGCCTCTGACCAGTTCTCAGCGCTTCCCCACACTGAGCAGCACCGTTTGCAGACTGGGGGGCACCTTGTGAAGGAAGAGTGCTAGCCTCAGCCTTCAACCAAATACCCACAGCTGTCATGCTAGACCATCAGACATTAACTTGCTGTCCAAAAAGGTCAGTGACTGCTTATTGTTAGCCGAGAAAGTGGCATGGAGGTGTGCAAGACCAGGTTAGATGAGGCCAGCAACCTGCTCTGGTGGGTGGCGTCCTTGCCTATGGCAGGGGGTTGGAACTGGATGATCTTTAAGGTCCTTTCCAGCCGAACCATTCTACGATCCTATGGTTCTGTCTGGCCATCCAGCTCTGCATAGACCCTTCCCAACAAGATTTCTTACTCATGGCGTTGAGCACAGCTTCCCAGCTGCACTCCAGAAGACAACGTAGAGAAAGGGAAGAGGAGAATACGCGGTCCCATTACAGGTCAGGGTCTAGGTTTATTTGAGCAGATTGCAAAATCCTAGGACGTGCTATAGGATCCCTGTTCCACCTACAACATCCCTGTCATGTAGACCCAAGTCTAAGCAGAAATGCCTTTCCACACACTGTTCCCACAAGGAAAAGTTGCTCTACCTGGATGCTCTTTGCTGCTCCCCTACCCCCAGCACTCAGGGGTCCTGCTGCGCCTCCCCCTCTCCTCCACAAAATGCCATCAACCCCCTTTCTGCAGCCACATAAGTCCTCTGGCTCGTACAGACTGCTGAGCGGCACAGCCCACCACGGGGATGCAGCATCCCCTGCAGCTCTGCTCATGCAAGAAGCAGGTCCCCAGGGGACAACCCCTGCAAGAAAGGGAGGAGAAAGGGGCCACCGGCCCTGCTATACGGTCCCTTTTGCAACGCATACAGGAGTCCTACACACACGCTACAAGTTGCACTCCTAGGACATGGTCTGTGCGAGTAAAGCAACTGCACTGCATATGAGTGTGTGCCTAACTTGTTCTGCTTCATTGCAGCACTCCCTTCTAACTGGGAGCCTGGGTATGGACATTGTAAGCCTACGTGTTGGGGCAGCACTGCTGCCCGCCTGGCCCAGACACCCTCCGCCCGCTGCAGTTACCATCCTGGAAGACTCTCTCCACGTTCAGTCCGTAGGTGGCACAGGTCTCGTAGTACGTGCAGCGCTTCAAATCGTTGGAAAGCTTCCGTGCCCGAGAGTCATCGATGACCCGGGGATTTGTGGCGCTGATGGCATCTGGAAACCAAGGAGAGAGGAGGTTGAAAGCACACACCTGCGTCCCACCTACCCGAGTCCCAGGGCACACCCCTCGCCTCCCTCCACTCCTCACACTGATACCCACCTCCAGAGTACACCCCACGCCATATAAATGCGTAAGATAACAAAGTCCCACATTTGTAGAAATATGGATTGGTTAACGGTTTTTTTAAATGAACCTCATTCAACTCTTTAACCATCCAGTCACTGATACCTTTGAAGACAATGGCAGAAACGAGCAGGAGATGTGGCTGGCCAGACAAGGCAGCCTGGATGTCGGGAACAGGACACACTACCAAGAATTCACACAATGTGAACAGCGTGGCTGTTGAAGACAACTGAAGGACACCCAGAGACACCAGACAAAGAGCTTGGGGCAAAGATGTAAGCAGTGTGACCTTAGGGCCTCGTCTGCACAAGGCTGCATGGTGCTGACATGCCTTAGAAGTGACTAACATTGCGTCTGTCAGTGTGCCCCTGGTCACGGCAGCTGTAACTACCAAGTGTGCTCATCTGCAAGTCTGCCTCATTTGCAGAGTAAAATGGATTTGTCAGTCTTGATCATTTTAGCTCGTATGGCCACACTCTACAGATTAAAGAATCAAAAGGGAGAAATCATCTTCAGTTAATTGGGAAGGATGGCTCTGCTAGGATGCACTCACGGGTAGGGTCTTCGTGGACAACACTAAAAAATAAGCTTAATTTCTATCCCAGTTAGCTACTCCTTGCTCACACATTTTGGAAAACCTACCTTCCCAGGAGGAATCTGATTTGAATTCCTTGGAGTCATGCCAAGGACAAGCCAGAGCTGTAAATGAACCCTCAAGAGGAGCTGAGGGAATACTGGGACTTGCATTATACAGAAGTCCTCTCTGAGCTGCCTAGCGGGCTGCTTTGTACAACTGCACCACGGCTGTGAACTCAGGCTGGCTTTGAACCTGGGACAACCACCATCACGGCCCCCTCTGCCTTATCCTGAGCCTCCACTCCCAGCATGTGCCTGCACCCCCAGCCCAGCCCCAAAACAGGATCCCTTGGTCCTAAACTAATTACACAATCTTGGAATACGAGAAGTTTAACAAGTTTTTTCTACACTTAATTTGGGGTTCAGAGTAGGCTCCCTGAGACTCCTTTCCTGGTGGCACTGCCTGCTCACAGCCTAAGAGGTTCTTTGCAAGGAACTGGCTGCATTGCTCAGGAACTGGGTCCTGCCAAGACTTTTTTCCTGTGTCCTCCGTCCCCTGCTCCCTCTCTCTCTGTTGTCACCATTGCATCCAGAGAACTTGTGCAGGCTCCCTCCTGCCTGTGCTTTACATCTACAGACAAGAAAGACACTCAGTTCGGAGGCACGGAGCTCAGAGGCCGGCAGCGATGCCCTCATCCATGCCTCCTGGGCTCTGCAGTTCGGCTTTCAGAGGCCGGGCTGCCCCAACACGCTGCAGGATGCGGGGATCCAGCTCAAGGGCTGCTTCTCTCCCAGCAGCTCCCCTGCCCAGGAGCCTATTGCGTGCCGGGGGCTCCAGGCGCCTGCGCCTTCCCCACACCCTCGCTCCTGCCCAAACCTGCCTCCAGCCCCACGCTGCCACGGCACGGCAGCTCCCGCGCTGCCTGACCCCAGCCCAGTGCAGGGGAGGAGGAGGAAGGCAGCGCTGGGCTGCTGCTGCTCTCCACATCCACAGGTGGGCTGGCAGCACCTCAGGGGAGATGGCGCTCAGGCCTCTCTTTGGGAGCTGGAAGCAAGCCGTCATCCCTCAAACCCTTCCTGCTGCAGCTCACCCCAGAGGGATGAAGAGCAGTGCATCAGCATGAAATCCTTCAACTGCCAGGCCCCGACTCCTGCCCTCGGCTCAGCCACTGCAGACAGGAGCCAAGGGAGGCAGGCAGAGCCGGGAGGTTCAAGCATTTCCAAGAGAAAAGGGCTCAGTGGTGAAGTGAAGCAGCTCTCTGCAGGAAAGCTGGGATGTTCTGAGAAGGCACGATCCAGCTCCTCCAGGGCCCTGAACCAGGGGCCTCTGAGTGACCCTGTCCCGATGCAGTTTATCAGCACCAGGCAGTGAGACCAGGACTCCCCAGGCCCTCGCAAGGCCCACACCCCTGCTCCTTTGGCACATTTACACACCACAGGGGTAGGGGGCTGTGGGGAGGACGCCCAGCCGTCCCGCGCTCACCCTGCGTGCCCACCAGCACCATCGGCACCTCCGCTGTGTTCCGGTAGCTGCACAGCCGCAGGTAGTAGTTGTACACCGTCTGAAAGCTGATCTCATCCTCCAGGCTGAAGACGAACACCACGGCATCGACCCAGGCAGCAAACTGAGGGCAGGAGACACAGCGCCCGTTAGCATCCAGCCCCGCGCCCCGTGCTCAGGGCCGGCAGTACCCAGCAGGTACGGGACGCTGAGCCTGGGCTCGGACACACACAGCCCAGGCCCCACGCTCCCCGGCGCCATGGGGAGACCTGGGGCCAGCAGTCACCATACAGGCAGCCTCCACTCGGGCCTCGCAGTCCGTACGTTCTCCCACGAATGGGCTCCCCAGGGTGGCAGCCAGGCTGGGTCTTCCCCAGAGACCTGCTAATCCTTCTAGTGCACCAGAGTGGGAAGGGACAGAGGGAGGCACAGATCTCCTACCTGCAGCTCAGGGGGGCCCCCTTCATCTCGAATCAGCAGCAAGTAACTCTGACCATCCACTACGATCTCCTTCTTAAATCGGCCACCTTGAGAAGAGAGCAAAGCGGCAGCTCGAGTGAGAGGGGGAGCGCACGCAGCGAGACCCGCGGTGGGAGCCGGGGAGGCTGCAGAGCCCAGCGGCAGGGGCAGAAGATGTGCGAGATGGGGGTCGCTGCTGAAGCCAAGAGGGGAGCGAGGACCCCAGCCACCCACCCCCGAAACCAGACCTTACCCTCTGGAGACTCCTCCTGCACGTAGGTGCCGGTCAGGTAGCGGTGCACGAGGGCGGACTTGCCGCTGGACAGGTTCCCCACGATGCCCTGAAAGAAAGGCAGGCGTGACCCCACCGCCCGCTCGCCTCCCGCTGCGCAGGGCAGCCCGGCCATTCCCCGCGAGGTGACAGCGTCAGTGCCACCCACGCCTGCACAGACCGAGGGTGGCAAGGCCGCTGGTCCCGCCCGGAGCAGGCACAGCCCCAGACCCCCTGCCTGCAGCCCCCTGCTCCTCTGTCCCCCGAGTGGCAGTCAGCTCACAAGGGAGCAGAGCTCTTCTCCCAGCCCACGCACCCCACGCTTTCAAGCATTACAGCTCTTGACAAGGCCCGACACAGAACACGGGGAGAGCCTGGCCGTGTGTCTGGGCACAGCCGCTGCCCCCGACACCAGCAGCAAGGTGCGGCGCTGGCTCCTTGCTGTGGCAGTGACACTGCTGCAGCAGCGTGCGTTTCCCAGTGGAGCTGGCTGTGCTGCCTACGAAGAAAGACACCCAGCGCTCATTTATCATTGAGCTGGAAAATAAAGATACCTGGCACCAACTTTTTACTGGGTTGAGACACACCAGGCTAAGGGTCTAAGTCTGGATCACCCCGAGATTTGCTTCAAAAGGAACACAGCTGTCCCAGGATGGGCCAGCCAGACACCCAGCTTTCTTCCTAACATCAGCATTTTCCCAGTGGTTTGAAAAACTTCCAGTGCTTCAGGGTTTGCAAGTGGACTTGCCTGCTGACGGGACAGCAGTCGCGGGGTAAGGAGGCATCTGCTGCCACCCCTGCAAGCAATGCAGCTCAGGCTGCTCAGTTTACATCCCAGAGCGCAATGCAGGCAAGGGCACAGTGCGGCTCATGGAGTGGCTCCCGCGGCACGGAGCATCCCACCTCGCACCCCTCTCGCCTCAGCGGCAGCGCTGCTCTGATGCAGCTGGAGCAGGAATGCCGGGGAGATGCAGAGCCACACGCAGCACGCTCCTCTCTGCCTGCTGCCAGCGCCCCAGGCCCGTGGAGAGGCTCTTGGCCAGGAGCTGGACAAGCTGCTCCTAGCTTGTTCCTTAAGGGGGCCTGTGCATCAAAACCCCTGCAGGTGAAGAAGGCAGGCAGGCACCTGCAAGACGCTTATTGTGCAGCCGTCCTGGAAGCCAGGGCCATGGCTCACCCTACCTGGGCAAAGGAGGCTCCTGCTCCTCTTCCACACAGCGCCCCCAAAGCATCCAACTTACCTTTGGCTTTGGCAGCCTGACTTCACCATGGGGCTGCTCGTGCACAAACAGCCCCTGCTGCAGGCACTGCACCTCCCTGTGTCTAAGCGACACTCCCAGTTCTCCCACAAAGACATCCCTGGGGTGCGTGTCCAAAACACCAACTCTGCCATCTGAGCACCGACCCGCGCTGCCCAGCACAACCGAGAGCTTGGGAGCTCCTCCATTACTGAAGGCTTCCTCTTGGCTCCACCAAATATATGACTCCAACAGACTTTTTGTGTTATTCACCACACTATCCACCCAAATGCTTTGCAGGCATCCTCCTTCCCCACCCCCAAAATCAGTTACAAGGGATTGTGAGGACTTGCTGTTTCACCAGGACTAGGTTCCCTCGTGGATGCACCAGAAGGAAGCCACCACAGACATCCCCATGAAGATGCCCCAATAGGGATGCTGTGTTTCTAGAAAACCTAACATCCCCTACACATCCAGAGCTGCTTCACAGCAAACACACAGTGATGCTAAAGCATTTGGGTTGCTGCCCCCAGGCCTATGAAGTGCGCAACTGACCTTTCGCCCTTCTTACACCTGCAATTGGACCAGACCATGAGATTCCCTGAGCACGTGGAAGGTATCAACATTTGCTGGAAATACAAGGGTCTCTGCAGAGGCGCAGGAAGGCCCAGGTGGACATACAGAACCTTTATGATGAATAAATTCTTTACTGTGAGGGTGCTGAGGCACTGGAACAGCTTGCCCAGAGGAGCTGTGGATGCCCCATTCCTAGAAGTGCCAGGCTGGATGAGGCTTTGAGCTGCCTGATCTAGTGGGAGGTGTCCCTGCCCATGGCAGGGGGTTGGAATTAGGTGATCTCTGAGGTCCCTTCCAACCCAAACCATTCCATGATTCTACGAATATTTTTAGCGGGTACACAGCACTGAAAAGCTAACAGTCTTCACGAAAGCAGCAAGCACCCATATGCACGGGACACAAAATCAGAAGCCTAAATCCTGTCACTTGGCTGCAAGTGTTGCCTGGGTATCGAAAACGGGCAGAAGGCACGGCAGTGCCAAAGCTCTCCCTGAGCCTCCCCAAAGAGCCCTGAACGCTGCAGTGCGGCCGCCTGCCTTGGGGAGCAGCCCAGTGGCTCCTGGAGCAGGACGCACCCGGCTGCAGGCTCCGTGCTGTCAGCACACAGCGCACTGACAGCCCAGGACACCCAAACTTCCACGGAAACCTCACACCAGCCCAGCAGAGGACGTGGCACCATGTCATGTTGTGCCGCAAGGGGACAAGGGGACCGGAGCCCCACAGCTTCGGGTTGGAGAGCTGCTGTGGTCAGGCTGCGCCTGCTCCTGGCTTGCCAAGGTGAAGCCCACCTCCCCTCCTGGCACAGCCCCCGCCGGCGCCCAGCTGCGGCACCTGCAGAGGCACCCAGCCGCCCGCGGTGGCACGGGGCTCCACAGCCCCCAGCCTCACCCGCTCCTCCGGTGCTGCCCCTCGGGAGCTGTCGGTGTGACCGGGAGCAGGCGGTGCAGCCCGACACGGTGCCCAGCGCTGTGCTCAAAGCCACCCAGCTCCCGGAGCAGCCTGAGTCCAGCACCACACACAGCTGCGCCAGCACCAGAAGCGGGAGGGTGAGGAGAGAGGAGTGGCTGGGAACACGAAAGCTGCCTTGCCACCCTGAGAGTTGTACGGCGTGCCTCTTACAGGCAGGCAGATGAGCTGGAGGCGTGAGTCACCGCCAGGCAGGTTTTCCAGCTTTGCACCAGGCAGCCCGACAGGCGGGAGCTGCCCGCCGCACCGCGGCTCCTGCTGTGACGGCCGGGCCCAGCGGAGCGCCCAGCGCAGGGGGTGCTCGGGGCCAGCCCCCGGCCTGGCCGCGCAGACACGCAGCCCGCTGGCCACACGGGGCCAGCAGGCAGAGGAACGCTCCCAGGGGCGTGCCTGGGCCGGCCACGGTGCTGCCGGTGCCGTCACCCGCAACAGCAGTTGAAGGTCACACAGACAGACGAGGTGTGTGCGGAACTAACCGCAGATAACGTGCACGCTCCTGGAGCCAAACGACCCCCGGAAGCCCATGAACGCTGCTGTGAACAGAGGCCGTGGCCCTCTTCCTGCGGAGCCCTCCCCACCCGCATGCCCTTCGGTGGCAGCAGCAGCCGCCGGGGGCAGGAGGCACAGACAGGAGAAGAGCGCGGCGCTGCTGGCTCGCAGGGCTCAGCCCGGCCCAGGCCGGCTGCTGCTTCAGCCCTGGGGGAAACCTTTGGAAAACAGAGGGTCCCCCAAGGCTCCCTGACAGCCAGGTGCCACACACCATCAGAAATTAGACACTCAAACAGTATTTAGTTTGCTAAAACTTGTATGGAGACTGGTTTTAAGGCAACAAAGTATAATGCAAACTCCTGACCTGTCTTGCTGAAATGAACTCCCGCTTTGTCTCATCCTCAGGCTCACCTGGTGTTACAGGTAAGGAACAACCTGTCAGAGGCAGCGAGCCAAAGTAAAACGTGGTGTTCAGGAACCGTGGAGATCTCTTTATCAAAGCATGCCGGAGGAATCAGGGAACGCACCCGGAATGCAGCAGCCAGCGAATGGCCGGTGCCGTTCGGGAGCCCTGCCAGCAGGCGTCGGTCTGCGCCCTGCCTGCGGGGCCGCGGCTCTCGCCTGCACCGCGCCGCTCAGCGGGCCGAGGGAGCCGCAGGTAGAACCGCAGGGCCTAGCTTAAGTACATCGAGCCCTTAAAAACCTTTGGATAAAGTACAGTGACCACTTGTGGTGCAAATGGGAACAGGACCAAGGACGTTGATGACAACTCTCAACCTCTCCTGTGGGAGAGTTGAAGGAGCTGGTTTGTGCCTGTGGATGGAGAGGGACGCAGGCTGCAGCAGATGCATCGTGTGCTGTAAAAGGGAAGCCCCTGACGAGACTGTGACTTTCCACTCACAGAACTGTGAACCTTGGTTCACTGGCCCAGGTCTCCGTTGAGGATAAGGACTGGCAGATCAGAGACAGAGCGGGTGCTTTGTGCAAGCTTCTCCCATCCCCTGCGGTGTGCTCTGCTGCTCATCAGAAGGCTCCGCGCTGGCCCTGTGCTCGGGTGTCTTGGTTTCAGACGTTTCCATGGGGCTCGCGGTGCACTCGGTGCAGTCTCGGTCACAGGACCGGGGAGCGGGTGCTGTGCTGCAGGAGCCGTCCCCGTGGCACTGCCACAAGGCCCCGCTCCCCGCGCACGCCTGCCTGCACCGAGCGCACCACTGCCAGGGGGGCTGAGGGGAGGGAGAGCTGCTCGGGAGCCAGGAGGCAGAAAAGCCACAGAAAGTTTCTTGCAAAGTTTTGGACGTTTAGCGATGCCTGTATGGACTCCAGGATGGCGACATGTGGAGCACAGTCACGCAAGTTTGCGACAGCTCAGTGCGCTCACTCAAAGACCCATCTGCCTGGAGAGACCTGAAGAGAAGAGCTGGACCTGTGACTGATGAGGACAGCCGCACCGCTGGCGTGGATGAGACAGAAGCAAAAGCCCAGAGAGCTGGGGAAGAGAGGCACAGCAGTGCTGACATACCACGGAGCAGCCACGCCACAGGAGCATGGCGCTGAGCTCGTCCCTTTGGCATCCACCCAGGAGCCCCGGACCTTGCCAAGCCTTCCTTGTCCCTGTGTGCTGTCCAAGGATGCCCCACACCGACTGCCATGCCCAGACAGCAGCAGGAGCAGCTCTGTCGTTAGACGGCTTCCTTCCCTTGGGCAGACCCAGAAACCCTAGAGACGACCGGCCCCCTGCAGTCAGCTGCTGCAGCAGAGCCCCGGGGACACAGCAGAAAGGGGCACAGCCCCGCACCGCCGTGAACCAGCCCTCTGAGCGGCTTCAGCTCTTAGAAGAACCGCATCAGCCGGATGAAACTCCAGAGAAGCAGAGATTCCCAGAGGTCATGGAAAACACAGGAAAAGGTTTCTGTAGATTCAGAACGAGCTGAAGGCTTTAGGTTTGTTTAGCTTGCAGCACTGCTTTGCAGCCTGCACACTGTTAACGTGTCAGAAAGCAATACACAGAATAGCTGCAAGAATATTTTTGAACAGACACTCACTTCACAAGCCAAACTAACAAGTGAATATTCAAAGTTTGTTTCAATTTATACTTAACTGCAGGTGAGAACAACTGTGGCAGCATGCTGCTTGTATGTTTTGCAAAAACGCTTCTTGTTCTTGAGATTAAGATTGAAAAAATTAATCTTGAAAGGGCTCAAGGGAGACATGCCCAACAGGCTTCAAAAGGAGTTAAAGGCTGCTGCAGAGAGCGTAAGAAGAGCAAAACGGTGGAGCAGACTGCTGAGGTGCCTAAGAACAGCCAGGCACACGTGGAAATGCTTGGTGTCCTGCCCACCCAGACGTCCCCTGCACCACTGTCCCCTGGGCTCACTCCTTGGCAGAGCACTGCTCACCAGTCTGAAGCTCACTGCCACCAGAAGGGAGGTCCTGCTTCCTCCCCTGGCCCCAGGCATGGCTTCTGGCTCTTGTGCCCATCAGCCAGCTCGGCTTGAGCAGACACCACCCACATCCTCCAGCACCCGTGGCCCACGTCAGCTCAGACAGCCCCAGCGAGCAGGCACGCGCCACCAGCAGCGACCAGTGGTGGAAATGCCTCCAGTCTCAGAGGCGCTGCACCCTGAGGCCAGGTCCCCATTGCAGGAGGCCCACACGATGAGGGCTGTGCGGGGGGCGAGATGGGCACGGAGGCACCAGACACCGTGTCCCCCTCTGGCGTTCACCCGACAAGCAGGCGAGGACGCCTGGTAACAGAGTGCTGCAGGAAACCCACCCCACGCTGACAAACCGCAGAGTTTGGTGCCTTCTGTCGAGCAGAACAAAGCACCAGAGGTGATGGCTTCATCCTATCAGTATCCCTCCGGGGCAGGAATATCTTGGGGCTCTGGGACTGTTGGGAATTATGGCTCTGTTGTGCCCAGCAGGAAGGGTGAGGTGCTCAAATATTGCCTTTGGACCTCCGCACCCGAGTGCTCTCCCAGACCACCAACCCCTCCTGCACAAGTGCGACCCACTGAGAAACCCTCACCTTCCCCCAGCACAGCGGGAGCCCCAGCTCCTCCCTGTGAGGCTGAAACCCCTACGCAAAGTCACTCAGCCACAGGAAAACGTGGGCTTTTCTTGGGGATTTGGAGAAGCATCAGAGAACCAGGGGTATCTGAGGCACGAGTCGTGAGTACTCACCACCTTCAGCTCAGGCACCGAGCGACTCAGGGTCCATTCCTGGCTGTTCACAAACGAATCTGCAGAACAGAGAGGAGAAATCATCACGACGGGTCACCAGTGTCCCTCGGGATCCCTCCGGAGCCTCTTCCCTCCGCCATGCCCACCCTGCTCACGAGAGCCAGGAGATCTGTGGCTCAGCCCTCCCACCCGCTCGAGCGTCAGCGGAGCCATGCGAGGCCCGACACCGCCTGTGCCTGGTGGCCCTGGAGCCAGAGCTCAGGACAGAAGGAGCGGCCAGCCCAGGGCAGGAGGCAGCGCGGAGCTCACGGCGCACGGGGCAGCTCCCTCCTCCCCCGCAGGAGTGCAGAAAACCTTACAGCACCCCTCCCCGAGGCACACAGGGTGCGGGGAGCTCCAGGGAGCAGCCCCCTGTGGGGACATGGGACACGCACCCCTGCACTGAAGGCACCCAGCGGGGTGCCCCGAGCACTGCGCTCGCGCTGCAGTACCATCGGGCTGTATGCAGTGCAGATAAGGAGCTGGAGGCATGTCATAATACATGTTCTCGATTGAAAGTGGACACAATTAATTACGTGCACGTTATGTAATTTGCAGAACAGCGCAATAGGCTTAAGAAGGTTGTAACAACCAGGAACAGCTCTGAGTGGCACAGGGAGCACCCTCCTCCTGCCACAGAAATCACAAACACTTCTTTTACATCTAAACCATCCCTAGGAGCTGGCCAAACAACAGACTTCCCAAATAAAACCAGACACACCGGAGGAGGAACAGGAGACTGGAGAACACCTCAAGCGTCAGCAGTTGCTAGCAGCCACTCCTAAGAGACTTGGTGTACTTCGTTTGCCTTAGAAGAGGAGAGGCATCCTACACCCAAGGCTGGGATGGCTGCAGGGTGGGGGGTTAAACAAAAGAGCAGCACTTGCTGTCTGTTAATAGCATAAAAATAACAGGGGTTTTAGAAAGCAGAAACCTGCGCACTGCTTCTCTAGGAACACGTAACGAACGTGGTGTAGTCAGACTGTCACGGAAATGAAACCCTCGGACAGGCCCAAAAGGGAAGAGGCGAGTCCGCGAGCTGTTGAACACGCCAGCGCGGTGCCAGCGCGGTGCCAGCGCGGTGCAGCCCTGCGGGTCACCCGGGGCTGCCACCACGAGGGGTGGCCCTGGGCCTGCCCCACTGCCCGTCCCCCGCTCCCTGCACCCCATGCCGTTGGAGCGACGGCTTCCGGGCTTCGCCCCCGGCCGTGGCAGGGCACCGCACGCTGAAACCAGCCGTGGCGCTGGCAGGATCGAGGAGCAGGCCGGGCTCTCCAGCCCTGGCAGGAGCCAGCTGACGGCCATCCCTTGCCGTCACAGCTCCTGGGGGGAGCTGAGCACACGACTCCGACAGCCGCAGCCCTTTCTCCTCTCCAGGCTAATCGATCTCGGACAGGCTGCTCCGGCCAGCCCAGGACAGCGGGGACGCGCAGCCTACAGCCTCTCCAGGGCCGCGGGGCCCTGCCCGCTGTGCCCGCACGCCGTGTGCCGCTGCCCGCGCGTGCCGGGGAGAAGCGCCAAGCGCCACGGCGCCTCCAGCACAGCGCTCACGCAGCCACCGGCACCACAGGCCGCAGCACTTTTCCCATCGTGTCAAAAACGGGAAGAACGCGGTGCTCGTACCTAGAAGTTACCATCCATACGCTCATTTATCAGCGCTAACTTTTCAGAAACTACAGACAAATAAAACGCAAGTCTGATGCAGGAACATAAGGGTGCTCATCACCATCGTGAAGGTTTATAAGAGGAGTTGTTTCTTTGTGGTCTCTCTTGCCCACCTGTTCTTTCTTTCTGTTATAGGAAAAGTTTTAAGGCTGGAGTAAAACCTTTATAAAAGTAACTATTAAAGAGAAAGAGGAAAATGACAAGTTCTGGAGCCCTTTCAAAAAGGCGACAGACAACACACCTGGGTTTCCAAACACATTACGTAGTCTAAAAAAAGGTATCACCTCCTCCCGTAACTTTTGCTCTGCTTAGTTCCTTTGTTGGTTAACCACGGTGGTTAAAGCAGCATTGCAGCATTACTACTTTCTTCTTTACTGGCATCCCCTCCCTCCATACCAGACAAAGGCAGCACGCTTGCACTGTTTGACTACACATAATATTTCCTTAAACTGTGAAAAACTGGCAAAAATCAGGCATAATTTTCCAGAGATTTTGAATGGAGCATAAGTAAAACCCACTTGTTGACTTGGCTTTAAAACAGAGAGAGGCAGAGAGAGAGACATGGAGAGGGCAGGCTGTTCTCTTGCCTCCTCCTGTTCTTGGATGCTCAGGAGAGAGAAAACAAGTGAATTTTTGCTAGTTGCCTCCTTGCTAACTATTCTAACATGTCTTTTTTTAAGCAAGGTTCAGGAGTTCATTGACGACAGATTTTTAACTTGCTGTGAAGGCCTCTGAGTAAATCCCAACACAAATAAACTGTGACGCAGTGCCAGTTTAGCTATATTGAGCCATGTAACACATTCAATTAACAAACACTATTAGCGCGCTTAACCCAAGGCGCCGACGTTCGACCCGTGCTCCCTGCTTGCCACCAGCTGCCAGCACGGGCAGCGTCTGCACCACAGCCCGGGGCAGACGTGTGTGCGTGGTGATGCCAGCCGTGGTCCCGCAGCAGTGCAGCACGCCGGCTCTGCCCAGCCCCGCTCCCTGGGTGCCGGCACCTCACCGCCTGCACGCCGCAGCACAGGTCGATGCCGAGCTACGCAGGGCAAATCCCTTCCCGTGCCGCCCCTCTGGTCGCAGGCAGTAGCACGGTGAGGGCGCACGGTACCACCCTCCGCTGTCTGCAGCCCTGATCTCTGCAGCTCAGGCATCTCCTGAGCCCTGTCTGGTGTGGCTGTTCAGTACGCTTGTTCCGGCCCCTTTTAAAACCACATCAAATTTCACTTCCGTATTGCTCTTTAACGAGGAGTTTCAGGAGTGTAAATACACATTCCTTGAAAACCCTATTTCTTGTTTGTTTTGGGCTTGACTTCACTGATCTGCCCTGCCCTTGTACCAGAGAGCAAACTAGCTTCTCCAGCCACCCTGATCATCACCGCCCCCGGTTTCACCACTGACTCCTCTTTTCTGCGTGGCAGGCTCCCAGCCTGCCCGCCCTCTGCTGTCCTCCGCTTCCCCCCTGCCCCAGCACACCTCGTTCAGACGAAGCAGACGAGCCCGCTGCCCGTGCTGAGCACCTCAGCATCGCACCTGCAGCAGGAGAACAGACGGCTGTTCCGGGAAGTCTCACTGTGCGACCAACCCTGCCCAGACCACCCCGCCGCTCCCCTACCGATCAGCCAGCTGGAGCAGTACGGCACGCTGCCTGCACACTGCGGGCTAGATACCTCCGCTGCATGTGCTCACGACAGTACAGGTGACCCCACTCGTATTCCAATGCCCAGAAAGGTAAAAGCAAGTGCTTACTGACTACATGACAGAAGGAACAAAGACTAGAGTGGAAGTGGCCTTGAACTGAAGACAGGCACAGCATCGCTTCAAAATCAGCTGGAAATATTTCTGACACAAATCTTAGAGGGGCCAATTCCAGCTGTGGTTCACCTCCAAAGCCAGAGGCTCAGATGTCAGGAACAGAAGGCCCTTGTGTCCATCTGCCATCACAAGCTGTACATGTACACATGAACCTTTCCACTAAAATTCCCTTCTTTCAGGAAGACATCCTATCCTCATTTCCAACTGCCTACAATGGAGAAGCCACCAGGGCACAGCAGATAGCTCTTTCTGCTCAGTGGGAATCTGTGGTGCTCCCGGAGCTGGCTGGGCACCTCCTGCCTCGCGGAGTGACCCCGGTGGGCTTTCCCCATGGCTACCTGCACTGACCCACTCACCCTCTGACCTTCCTGATCAGCTGAAGGATGCAGTGCCGGCGGGGTCTTCTGCCACCAGGACTGGTGACAAAGCACGGCAGTGCCTGGACACAGCAGCGAAGTGATGCGAGAAGGCTGGGCGTCCTGGCACAACTGGGTTTGCCCGTCTGGGACCAGATGTCTTTGGTACTGTCCTCTGCCTTCACCTCATGGCATGCCTGGGAAACTTTCCAGCTCCTGCAAGAGGCGGGAGTGCGGAACCAGCGTCACGGTGTCCTGCAGCAAGCCCTCCAACACACCTCTGCCCAACACACCAGTGCCAAGTGAGTCGGTCTTGTGCAGAAGAAAGGAGGCTATGCTGGAAGAGCATTCCAACCGAGTTTCACCTTCACTCTGAACTACTGCCGCTGACTGGTTGTTCTTCAGTTTTGGCTTCACATGGCCTTCAAGCTGAGTTTGGGGGCTTTCTTAAACCACGCCCTGAAAGCTGAAACTTCTTGTAACCAGGAGGCATTAGTGTCAGGTTCCCCAAATTACTTAGTTAACAGAGCAACATTCTCACACATACACTTCTAGTACTCCTTACAGACCACAGGGAGAAGCTTGGCTCTGGCCCTCAAAAAGAGGAAAAAAATGCCTTCGTCTGCATCGACCAGCAGCCCATAGCACTACACCTCCTCCTGCCTCAAGCAAGATGCGGCATTTCCTGCAGCACCTGAAGAATCGCCCTTTCCTACACTGTTCCCACCTACCGCCTGAGACAAGGTCCTCAAGACCACCCGCTCGCCCAGAAGCCCGAGGACCTGGAGCACGACCCAATTCCACGCTGCCAGCCGCGGTGCGTGCCCCAGCTGAGCCTTACAAACCCGCCACCGCAGCCGGCCGCCCAGTCACCCTTACGCCCCACCATTCTGCTCCCCGCACGCACCGGTCGCCTCTCCCAGTGCACGGACACACGCAGCCCGGCACGACGTGCCGACATCCGCACGGCCCGCCCTGTAGTCCTGCCCCAAACAGGCGCTGCAGCCACGTCGCCCTGCACCGCCCCGCGCCCCACGGGCCCCCCAGACAGGCAGCCCCCGTGCCCAGCTGTGGGGAGCTGCCCTGCTCGCTCCGTTTCCGTGCGCTGCTTTCCCCATCCACCTGCTCCTCCTCACAGCAAGTGAAAGCAGCCGCCGTGTGCGGGAGGGGTGGATGAAATCCGTGAAGCTGTCAGAAAGGCACCTCAAGAGCAGTTTCTCAACCACCCAAAACAGCCATAGGCCAAGTAACCTGACTGTTGAAAGAAGCTGACACAGCTCGCTGATGTCAGCTCCGTCCATCCCCAGCGTTCCTTGTTCACTACTAAACCGCAGCCCATGGAGGCTCCCCGCCTCTCACCTGCCTGAGCTCTGTACCACCGCATGCTCCGTCCCCGTCAGTTACGTGTTCAAAGTAACGTAAGGAGATCCTTCGGGGTGTGGGGGTCTCCCTGCTGGTGACACTATTCCCCTCCCGCCTGCGTCCCGCACTGAGCGGGGCAGGGTGTGATGCCAGCCACTCGGGCACCGTCCCTGCTGGAAGAAGTGACCGCAGCCTTCTCCAGGGGAGAGGCAGCGACCACGTGGAAGCACACACAAAGCCAGCAGACGTGACCTGATCTGCCCAACGCATGAACATCCACTACCCAAAACCCAGGCGGGCAGTTCCGCATTAGCACCTTCCCCGCAGTGCCAGCGCCTTGGCACGAGCTCGTTCAGCACAGATTGTCTCCAGCTGGGCTAACACCCTCGTGAACCATCCTCCCCCTCATCGCTGGGGCTCGTGTAGACACAGGGGAGTAGTGATTCACTCGATTAGCTGCACTGCTGGACTACCTGTATTGTTTAGTATTTCACATTAAAACACACCCAGTCACTCTTCCTCCCTCTTCTTTGTTATTTAATAATACAGAAGAGACCAGACTGTCAGCCCTGTGGCTGAATACCTTCCCCAGGCGCATCTGACCTCAAAAGCAGAAGCAGTGGACTCACGGCACCACTTGGATGCTGAGTGCCTTTGCACAGCCAAATGGTGGTCTTGGTCTGAGGCACAAGACACAGCCACGCCAGAGAGGCGACCGACCTGACCTCTCCCTGGAAAAGGAGATTCAGGCCCACAGCCTCCTCTCGGCGAGGTCTCCCGGCACAGGCAGCTCTACGCTCCAGAAGGCGACACGCATACTGAAGGACGGGCACACACAAGGTCCCTGCCGCGAGCAGGAGCAGACGTGAGGCAGGCACTCTGGCAGCTGACGCCTCTCTGTCAGTTAGGCCGGACATCATCAGTGGCCGGCAGACAGACCGCTGCTGTGGGCCCCAACAGCGTCGCACGCTAGGAAGGAAGAGCTGAACCCTCCAGCACAGAGGGTGCTCACAACAGCTCCACCTGCCTTCACAGGACACCCAGTGGGAACGCAACCATGGCAGTGCCGACCCTCTGCTGCTTACATCCATTGCTGCAAAGCTGGGAGGACAAAGGGCCCTGCCTCCTTGCAGACGGATCTCTTCATAGGATGAAGCGTAGCAGGTTCACCTACCTTGTGCTTCAGGAGAGTGAGTGCCAGACACATCTGGCCTCCGCACACAACAACTAATAATTAACCACCTCATTAACCAAGCCACTGTGGAACTAACTTGGACACTGAAACCCTGGACGTTAAAACCAGCTTTGAAAGCAGGTCAGAGGCCGAACAAACACAGAAGTGCCCCCACAAACCAAGTTCCAAAGTACCCATCTGCCCACACAAGCAGATAAAAGGGCAGCAGAGCGCTACAAGCCTGGGCAGAGCCACCTCTTCCAGGCTGGGCTTGATAAAGCCTCAACCCTGGCAATGCTGGCAGGGAGAGAGATTTCTCCAGGTCAAGGGCCTACACACGCACGGCTGGTGTTCCTGTCAGAGAGCTCAGCTGGTGTAGAGACCGTGTGTGGGATGTGTTCTTCACAAGGATTATCTCACCAGAGCTTTAAATATTTAGCAGCAGTGAAGGGAGAGAATCTTGAGTACCTCTGGAAAAGAAGTGTGCGATTATCAACTTCCACCCTCGTTTCTTAGCGATACTGCGGGCAGCAGCAGCTCGGGCACCTGCCCTGCCATCACCCAACGTGTACTGGGCAGCGCACGTGCTGTGGAAGGTCATATGTCCCAGGCCTCCTGGACCCTACTACCTTCCAGTCCACGTCCAAATACTCGCAGACCAAGGAACGTCACCGAACCCTGTGGGCTCTGACAGCTGGAGCCTGCTGAAGGAGACAGCCCTCCCCGTCAGTGACCTGCAGTCACAGATAACCCACCTCCTTCCCAACGCGAGCGCTGTGCCGGGGACTCACTTCGCCAGTAAAAACCTGTTCCAAATATGTCTGACTTCAGCTCTAGCTGTTTAAACCCACAAGCCAAGGCAGGTTAAGATTAAAAAGGCACTGTTTTTTGAAGTTCCCCCTTCCTATGGATATCTGAAGACTGCAATCAAACACCTCTGCACCTACTGCATACATCTCCTGCGATCCTGCCCTGAGAATTAGGCGTTTCTGTGTCGCCACAACTCCTTCCTTGGTACCTTCCGGATTTCCAAGTTTTTCTGAAGCGTGGACACCAGGCTGGGCTCAGCGTCCGAGGCACAGCCTCCAAACTCATCATGCCATCTTTGCTCCTCACCAAACTCTCCCCGCTAAGCTCAGGCAGGTACTAACAAGAGATGATACATATCATTATCTACTCAACTCGCTATGCAAACTTCACCTTATTAATAAAAAAACACCTTCCCCTTCTCCCGGTAGTCTTCTCTCACACAATGGCCTACACGTTAGTCCTCTCTGCATGGTCAAACACCGAACAGAGTAGAGGGAGTTACCTCAAAACCTTAAGGCACCTTAAAAAAGCAGACCATCTTCCTGAAAGATGGGAATATGGTTGCAAGGAACACTTCCTGAACTGCGGAGTCCAGATGCCACTGCCAGAGATGCTGTACCCTTTATGCGATCCCTCCATGAGCAGGGAAAACTTCAACCCCAAGCCTGCCCAGCCTTTCCAAGCCTGTGTCAGAGCACTCCTTCAGAAATGCACCAGCTGAGACCTGGAAACGTTCCTCTGAACCGCCGACCGCTGTTATTTGTGGTCAGTCCAAAGTGGCTGGACTTTGTGCTGACTTTGTTCCAGCTCCAAGGGCTCTCATCCTTCCTTGCTGTATTTACAGAAAATTGCATCCCCTGCCAGCCTTCATTCTGATGCACCAAGAAAAGCTCTTCAACTCTTTCAGGCAACAAATTCTGCCTTGCCCTGATCGTCCCTCCCTGTGCTTGGTCCAGGCTGGACCCCTGCATCAGCAGGGAGCCAACGCTACGCACGGAGCCCAGAGGAGGTCTCAGCAAGGCTTGCAGAAGAGCACTGGGACCGTCCTCCGGAGTCCGATGGGCCTTTGGGAATGCCTACACAGCAGAGCACTGCGCTGGGCCGGTATCTGAGCTTGCTATAAACAAAATTCTCCCAGTACTGGGAACAGGGTAGCAAAGTTGGCTTGGATCCCTGCCTGGACTAATATACCCAACTTTTCCAAAGAGCTGATAACCGCAACTGCAGCTGCACCCCCTTGGGAGGGCATGTTGGGACTACGTTAGCAACTTTCCTAGGGCTAAGGTAGGCAGCGCTAGCGTAAAGCATCAAAGTTTTTGAAGTGCTGAGCATGTGTTACAAACACTATTGGCCTACAAGTCTGAAACAGGAGCAGGGCAGAGATCTCCAGTACGGCCACGCTGGAGCAGTACTGAGACGGTCCGTGTCCGACCTACAGCTTCCCGGCTCGGAGGCTCACAGCTCCCCCTGAGCCAGAGCCCACAGACCAACACGCTTCATGGAGAGATGGGACATATAAAACAGGACAAACAGCAGCTTTAGCCTGCAGATGTCATGGCTGCTTCTTCACATCTCATTGACACAGGAGAGCGTATCTTGACCGAGTTAAAACCAGGCAGCTAATAACAAAACTGGTGTTCTGAGCAAGGAGCAAACAAAAGCGTCAACTCTGCAGCTCCGGCAAGTGGTGCTTGCTCTGCCACAGTGAGTGACAGCCCCTCAGCCAGCCTGGAAAGGTTATCCCCAGGCTCCAGCACAGGCCACAGGGGGAAATGCTCAGCCCTGGCCAGCAGTGGTCTCTCATCAGCCAGCTGATCGCCGCCAGAGAGGGCTCCAGGCCCTCTCCAGTGCCCCTGCTAAAGCACCACCAGGATCTCCAGCAGATGGACCCAAAGGGAGCCCCTACCTGTCCCAGCCCAGTAGCCAGGTGAGGAGCGAGGACACCGGCACAAGCAAGCAACCTCAGCTGCTCCCCTGGGAATGCAGCAGAAGGGCTGGCGGCTGCTGGCGCAGCTCCTGCTGGAAGCCGCCGGCAAGCAGGAACAGGCCCCCTGCCGCACGGGCAGGGCCTGGCCCTCCCTGCCCGGATACACCCACATTCCCCAGCCATGAGCGCAGCCTCCCCTTGCCTGGGAACCTCCCGCCACCCAGCCCGAGCACCGCACCCGGCCCCGGGCACCCCTGCCAGCCAGCAGGGGCCCTGCAGGAGGAGGGCTCCGCACGGGAGCACAGCCAGGCACCCTACGGCACGCAAAGGCAGTCCCGGCCACTCGGCCGGAGCCTACACACCGGACCTTCACCTGGAAGGCACAGTGAGCCCCGAGGACAAAGGGACCGGCAGGAACGAGCTCCTTGAGCTCCCCAGCCAGCACCCGTGTGGCAGCGAAGCTCAGGCTGCAGCAGAGCTGCTCCTGCGCTCAGCCCCCAAGGCCGGCCCTGCTGGGGAGCGCCTGGGCACGGCGCTGCCCTGGGTGCCCGCAGCTCCTCAGGGAGCCCCCCAGCCCAAATCCACCCCTCTGGCACACGAGCCAAGCCGGGGTGTTGCTTCCACGATGCCGGGACTCGGGAATCCCGCAATGGAAACCCAGAGCAGCTCGCGGGCGCCAGGAAGCGCTGCCCTGCCTGCCTGGAGAGCGGCAGGGCCCAAGCCCAGCCCCCCCGCTGTGTTCACTCAGCGCTCAATGCCTTAAAAAGCCTGTGGGAGCTGCGCACCTCCGGGCCCCTGCGCAGCTCCGCTTGCCCCGCGTGCTTGTGCCAGGGAACGGGGAACAGGACCGGGCAGGGAGGCGCAGGCAGCGCTGCCCCCAAGGAGCCTCTGCCAGCCCCGCAGCCCCAGCACAACCCACTGCAGCACGGCCCAGGGGTCGGTTAGCCAAGCAAGCAACGGCAGCTTCAGCTACCAGTCCATGGCAGGCACAGTCCCCACAGGGGTCCTGCTCTCCGTCCCCCTGCCATGTCACTCGGGAGCCACCGCAGCATTTCGCAGGCTGCCCTGCGCCCCGCAAGCGCCCCCTGTCCCCGCTCACCCCAAGGCAAGACCCCTGCAGTCAGCACCCAGACAGACTCCAGCACCAGGGAAGTGCTTATAGGACGGGAACAGCACCTTTCTGTGCTCCCTAGCTCCTCATGCTGCTCCTTGCCTCTGCTCTGGTGGCCTCCCAAATCACTCAGCCCCTGCCCAGGAACAGGACCCCTCTCCCCCTCTTGCAGGCAGGACATGAGTTTCAGTTCCCCCTGCTGCCCAGACCCCACTGCACAAGGCTCAGCTATCCCTGCCCTCGCTGGGACACCAACACGGCAAGGAGGACGTGGGACCCACGAGGCTAGGCAAGGGAAGGAACCCCTCACAGCATCTCCTCCAAGCCGGCCACGCTGCTGCTCCTTCAGCGCCCGTGACGGTGGCACCAGCATGCTGGGGCACCAGACGGCCCCACAGACGCCCACGCTTCCTCGCTGCAGCCGAGCTTTCCTGAGCGCGCACCCCACGCAGCACCGAGACACAGCCAGGTGCCCGTGGCAGCCCAGGGACCCCAGCAGGGCCAGGCCACCGCCGCCCGCCCCGCCGGCACAGGGGGCTCCGCTCTCTCCGGGCCAGCGCCGCTCCTGCGCTCACTTACCCAGCGCTCGCAGCGGGCCGCTGCCCAGGAGGACGGGGTCGGCGCCGCCGTGGGGCTCCTTGGGGGAGGCGCCGCCGGTGCCGCCGCGCTCTCGCCTTCGGAAGCGGCTCGTGAGGAGTCTCCAGAGTCCCCCCGGCTGCCCGGGGTCCGCGTGCAGCCTGCCCCCGACCCTGGCCAGCTCCGGGTACAGCAGGTCCCGCTTGCTGGGGCAGGTGTGCAGGGAGCTGGTGTCCCCCTCGCTCTTGGTGCGGAGGCGCGCGGGGCGCAGGAGGCCCCCCGACTCCGAGCGCCGCAGCTCGTGGCCCCGCCGCAGGCGGAAGCTGAAGCTCTTGCGCAGGGCGCTGAAGTTCTTCCTGGGGCTCGGGCTGCTCCGGCCGCTGCCCCCGAAGAGGTTCCAGCGGCGGCTGCCCCACAGGGAGCCGCCCCGGAGGAAGCCGGGGCTCTCCGCGGCGTGCTGCGGCCGGGCCGAGGGCAGGAAGGTCATGCTGCTGGGGCGCGGGCGCTGCGCCCCCCCGGCCCCGGGGCCGGCCCCCGAGGCGAGCGGCGACCCCGCGCCCTCGCCGCCGTCCGCCTCCCGCCTGCGGGGCGAGCGCAGCCTGAAGAAGTCCAGCAAGCTGCCGCGGGCCCCGCCGGGGGGCGCGGGGGGCAGCAGGGCGCCGGCCGCCAGCCCGTTCCCCGCCGCGCAGAAGCTCTTGGGCCGGCGCCGCTGCTGCTGGGCGGCCTTGAGGGCGGCCTGGACGGCGGGGACGCCCCGCAGGTCCAGCGACTCGCAGACGCTGACGGCGCGGCGGGGGCTCGGCCGCGGGGGGCCCCGGCCCGCCTCGCTCCAGCGCCAGCCCTCCGCCATCGTCACCTGCGGGGCTGCCCCATGGCCCCGGGCCGCCCGCCGCTCTCGGCCGCCCGGCCCCGGGGACGCGGCGCAGCGGGGCCCCCCCCCGCGCCGCCCGCCGCCCGCCGGCTCCCACGCCGCGCCGGCATGCCCGGGCCGCGCTCCCGAGCGCCGCGGGCGGCGGGGCTGGGCCCGCCCCGGAACAGCAGCCGGGGCCGGCGACGGGGCCGGCGACGGGGCCGGGGCCGCCCCGCGCGGCCGCGCCCTCCCCGGGGCCGCCGGGCAGCGGGCACCGGGCGGGCGCTGCCCCACGGCCCGGCCCCGGCCCCGCGGAGCCCTCCCGGGCCGGCCCCGCCGCCCGCCCGGCCCCGAGAGCGGTGCGGCCCCGGGAGCCCCGCGGCCCCCCGGAGCGGCGCAGGGCCGGACCCCCCCGCCCGGCCGCCCCCGCTGCTCGGGCCGCGGGCACGGCGGCGCTGCCCCCCCCCCCCCCCCCAGCGCGCCGCCGGGAGCCCCCGCCGGTGGCAGCGCGGGGCCGGCAGGGGGCGGCAGCGCCCTCCCCGCCGCGGCCCCGGCGGCGCCACCCGGGCCCCGACACCGGGCACCGCGGCCGAGGCCCCGCTGCGGGCGGCGCCTGGGTGCGAGCCGCGGGGCCGGGCCGCGGCCGGCAGGGGCAGCTCCGCGCTGGGGCAGCTCCGCGCCGGCCACCCGCGGCGGAGGAGCCGGAGCCTGTGCGGGGGCTCGGGCCCACGGCCGTTACCGTACCGCCGTCGCCTTCCTCCCCTGTGCGAGCCGGCCGTGGCTGCCCCCCGACCCCCCCGGCGCTCCCCCGGGTGCAGCACCGCCGCCGCCTGCCCGCCTTTCCCTGTCTCAGCAGCACGCAGGAGCAGCAGGGGCTGCGCGGCTCCCTCTGAGGGCGGTTGGCCACCGGCGGCATCAAAGAGACAAAAAGCGCCTCGACCCTACCCCCAAAGCCCTCCCGACCCCGCTGCGCAGGCCGGAGGGGCCCGGTGCAGTGACTGCTGCAGAGGAGCAAGTGCCACCCCTCAGCCAGCGCTCCGCTCCCATCCTGCCAGGGCAAGGCGTTTTTCCTGGATTGAGCACAGCGCCACTCGGCCCCGTCCGTCTCCCCAGTCCAGCTCCTCCGGAGCCCCCCAGCAAAGCGGCTCTTCCACCTCTCCAACACTCCCCACCCTGTCTCTAGCACTGCCCCAGGACCTCCTCCTCCTTTTTTCCTCCCCTTGGCTTTCCTCCCTCTCAGTGCAGGCAACATTTCCTGACCACTGCCAGCTTCAGCCCTCCCCATCCCCACGGCACAGCCGCTGCTTCACGTCGGCCAAGCCCCTTCCTCTCTTTCCCCCATGCTCCCCTATCTCTGGGGTAGCCGGGCCCAAAGAGTCGTGGTGAATGGAGCCAAATCCAGTTGGAGGCCAGTTACTAGTGGAGTCCCCCAGGGCTCAGTGCTGGGGCCAGTTCTCTTTAATATCTTTATCGATGACCTGGATGAGGGGATCGAGTGCACCCTCAGTAAGTTTGCAGATGACACCAAGTTAGGTGCCTGTGTCGATCTGCTCGAGGGAAGGAAGGCTGGATAGGCTGGACCGATGGGCTGAGGTCAACTGTATGAGGTTCAACAAGGCCAAGTGCCGGGTCCTGCACCTGGGGCGCAACAACCCCGAGCAGCGCTACAGGCTGGGAGATGAGTGGTTGGAAAGCTGCCTGGCCGAGAAGGACCTGGGAGTACTGGTTGATAGGCAGCTGAATATGAGCCAGCAGTGTGCTCTGGTGGCCAAGAAGGCCAACAGCATCCTGGCTTGTATAAGAAGCAGCGTGGCCAGCAGGTCTAGGGAGGTGATTGTCCCCCTGTACTCGGCTCTGGTGAGGCCGCACCTCGAGTACTGTGTTCAGTTCTGGGCCCCTCGCTACAAGAAGGACATGGAGGTGCTCGAGAGAGTCCAGAGAAGGGCAATGAAGCTGGTGAGGGGTCTGGAGAACGTGTCTTACGAGGAGCGGCTGAGGGGGCTGGGGTTGTTTAGCCTGGAGAAGAGGAGGCTCAGGGGCGACCTTATCGCTCTCTATAGGTACCATAAAGGAGGCTGTAGCGAGGTGGGGTTGGTCTGTTCTCCCACGTGCCCGGTGACAGGACGAGGGGGAACGGGCTAAAGTTGCGCCAGGGGAGGTTTAGGTTGGATATTGTGAAGAACTTCTTTACTGAAAGGGTTGTTGGGCATTGGAATGGGCTGCCCAGGGAAGTGGTTGAGTCGCCATCCCTGGAGGTCTTTAAAAGACGTTTAGATGTAGTCCTTAGTGATATGGTTTAGTGGGGGACTTGTTAGTGTTAGGTCAGAGGTTGGACTGGGTGATCTTGGAGGTCTCTTCCAACCTAGATGGTTCTCCCAGCCCCCCAGGAGCGAGGCCACCATCACCACAGGGCAGAAGCAAAACTGCACCCAGCAGCCCCCTCCTTAGTCCCAGGGCCTTTTCTTCCCTTTGCTTCTTTTCCCCCCTTACTTCTCTGCATCTTTCAGACACTAACATCTCCCATTCTGCGGTGTATTCTCCCCGCTGCTCCGTGCTGCCAGGGGGAGCAGCTCTCTAGACCGAGGGTCATCTAGCAGACGCCTCTCCCCGCAGCGTGCCAGCGCTCAGGACGACAGGACGCATCCAGCTCCCCTTCTGCCCAGCCAGCGGGCACCGGTGTGCCTGGAGCTGAGCAGAAGGCGCCTGGTAACCCGCCAGACATGGCTCTGCCATCTGTGCCAAGGTCACAGGAGCACACAGGCTGCCAGGCTGGATCCGACCCTCACCCCATCATCTGGTGCCCTGCCTGCAGGAGCACGGGGCTCGGCCGCACTGCAGGCAGCAATTACAAGGGAATGTCTTCTGACAGGAGCTGAGCGCCAGACGAGGCTGTCTGTGGAGATCACGGCGTCTCCGTCACCGGAGAGGTCAGAATCGATCGGACAGACATCTGTCAGGAATAATTCAGACCCAGGTAATCAGCCTTTGGGCAGGAAACGAGACTAATAACCTCTCGAGGTCCTTGCCGACAGCCGTCTGCACAGCCCCACTCCCAGCCATCAGGAGCTGCTCATGTAACGAAGCAGGCCATCTCTATTCATCCCCTCCCAAAATCTTGGGCTTGTTTAACTTTTACTCTAACGACGCCAGATGGTGCACCTTCTGCATAACTCTGATCACTTTAAAAAATTCTGGTAAGTTCTGGGCACGGAGGTATCACTGAGCCACAAAAATACGCACTGGGAAGGGCTTCAGGGCACGGAGCCTGACCCGTCTCTAAGAGCCTCCCCGAGCCCGCTGCTGCCTTCATCACCCTGCACCCTCCTCCTCTTCCCGGTGCCTGCTCCAGATCCCCCTTCCTGCACGTAAAGCCGACTTCTCCTGCCATAGCCATGTCAGACACGAAGAACAGCAGGTTGCGTTCTCCTCTACGGCTACAAATGCGCTCAGAAACAGCAAGTTCCCCGTAACCTGACACCGTCTCCTTCACTATTCCACTCAGATCATATTTTTACAGCTACTTATGTTTTAAATGCCCTCCTTTCAATTCTCTAGTTTGTCTACCACCTCTTTTTTTTTTTTTTTTTTAGCTGCAGTGCCAGAACCTTGGCACAATATTCACTTGAGGCCTCCTGCAGCACTGGGAAGACATAAAAAATGAGCGTGCTTCTCACATACATTTGCGCTGCTGTATCCCAAGAAGGTATTTGCCTTTACAACAGTAACATCATAAAGATATTTTTACCTAATTAGCCTGTTATGAGGCAAAGGTTCTATATGCTACAGCACTGATACAAAACCCCTTGGCACTATTCCTGCGGAAAGAACAAGAGACATCTAAAAATAAACCAGAATAAAACTGAGCCTGAGACGCAACCTCTGGCGGCAGAGGGCTGCAGCCAAGCACCGGCACCCCAGGGGCTGGCACGAGGGCGGCCAGCACACGGCAGCGCACAGCTCCGGCTAGCTCAGCTGCAACAGAGACCGACAGGGAACGGCACCGTGAAAGAAGCCACTGGTGCTTCGAGACAGCCATCGCTGAAACATGCCCGACGCACCACTCCTCGTCTGCGAGCGTCTTTTCTCAGGCAGTCTGCTCAGCTGATTACACCGCTCTGATTGGCACCGTGTGCGTCTCTACTGCGTGGGGAAGGGGACACTATCCAAGCTCACCAGCAGGGATCACCACCCTCCTGGAAAGGCGGCTGCTCCTCCAGTCCCCTGTGCCATGCGAGTCTCCAGAGGAGCTCTGGCACGCGGGATGTAACAGGGACATCGTGCCTTTGTAGTCCTGACCCGGGGCAGGTGCCTGGGGACAGAAGCAAGTCAGTCTCTTAGCAGGACTTTTATGAGTCACGCCCTTGTTACAAATATTATGGCAATGAACATCTGGCTTAAATTAACAAAAGACACGAGAGGCTAAACAACAGCTGCACTGGAAGTCAGTCTGAAAACGAGGGAACTTTCCACTGCTGGCTGCTCCCCAGTATGAAGTCCAGGGTGGGGCCCCTGGAAAAAAGTCTGAACCGTGACTGCTCAGCTGTTCCGCTTCGCCCCCCAGGACTAACCAGCACCGGTATTTCTGCTCCAGCTGCATGCAGATGCAGACGTTTTGTTACAAGCGGACAATTCACCTGGGACAGCTGCTGTCACCGCTCGATTCAAGGTGCTGCTGCTCTGCAGAGGGGCCCAAGTCTGGAGGCACCCTTGCAGCAAGCCCTGCATTAAGCACGGACCTGGGGCTGGAAGAGCAGCAAGAACGCCTCAGCAGCTGGGGACAGAGGGGTGAGGTTCCCAGCACTGACAGAGCCGTAAGGCACCAGCCCCTGGCAGACGCTGGCAGCAGATCAGGACAGACCAGACCCTGCCAAGCCCAGGGGGACGAGCCCGCGGGGCTGCAGCAAGTGCCCGAGGCCGGCAGCCCCCAGGCAGCCCACGCCAGCGGTGGGACCCTGGGCAGGCACCCACGCAGCGCTGCCGGGACACGGGCACCGGACAGGGCACGGTGACAAAGCCGCGCACACGACAGGCTGCAGGGTGCCCAGGAACTGCAGCACGCGGTCTCCAGCCCATCCCAGGCCAAGGCTGCGGAGCAGAGGGCTGGGGGCAGCACTGCGGGATGGCGGCTGAGCCCGCCTGCGCTGCGGGAGCACCCGGCGCCGTGCCAGGAGCTGCCGGGCTCTGCAGCTACGCATCAGGAATACTGATGAGGCTGAGCCCGCATCGGAGCGCCCGGGGGCGGGCAGCCCCCGTGGGCCGGCTGCTGGGGCGTGCGGCACCACGGCCCCCGCAGCCCCACGTCACAGCCCGCCCTGCCGCACGCAGCCCCACGCACGTCACAGCAGCCGGCAGCCAGCACACGGGGCTGGGGGGGCCGGGCCCTGCCTGCTCACCCTGCAGGGCCGGGGCAGATCCGTCCTCTGCCCCATGGGTGGGGAGCGGAAAGCGGCCGTCACGTTTCTCCCCAAAGCCTGGAGACATCCACAGCTCCGACCCGGCCACAGCAGGGGCTCTGGGGGACCGGCTCGTGCACCCAGCACAGCCAGAGCCAGCAGATCACACCAGCCTGGACAGCCCTGCCCGGCCACCGCCGCCTATCCAGAGACAACCCTCCTCCATCTGCAGAGCATCCACCCCGCAGGTTCCCAGGGTCTCAGACCTGGAGAAACCGCTCATTCCTCCAAGCCTGAGCTCCTGCTCTGTGTCACAAAGCCCCCGCTCGCTGCCCTCGCTGCTGGCTGAAGCACAAGCGCAGGGGAGCCCCCCTCGCCCCGACCACCCGCGCTGCACCGCCACAGCCCCACACCGCTGGTCTGGCCCCGCGGGGCTGGCTGCTGACAGCCTCTCCGAGGGAGCAACCGCTCAGACCAGCCTCTCGGCCACAGCTTCCGTGGGACAGGAGGAAGGAGAGAAGCGCTGCACCCCGGCCACCGAGCGGTTAACAGCAGCCAGGAAGGAAGCAGAGCACGGAGCTGGAGCCGACTGCAGCTCCCTGCCTCCTCCCACACGCGCCCGCCCGCACGCCCGCGGCCGTCCTGCTGCAAACCTCCGCGGCTGACGAGGAAATTGCCACTCTCTCCCCCAGGGATGTGCGGTGCTGAGGCGAGCCACCTCCGTCCGCACGCCGCGAGGCTGTGCCAGCGTCGCCCGCCGCCCTCGGAGAGAAACCCCCGGCCCCACGCAGCCCCTGCCCACTCAGGGGCACTGAGCCTCGGTGCCGAGGCCGAGCTTCCCAGGGCGGCCTGGCTGAGCTCACCCGGAGATGGCACCTCCGGGCACAGCGGGGGAGCGAGCCGCCATCGCTTCTGCTCCTTGATGCCCTGCCCCGGCCCTGCTGGTGCGGGCCGGTAGCGGCAGTGCCCGGCCGGCCGGCACCACGCCAAGGGCCGCACGCCGGGCAGCTCCCCAGGCGGTGGGCACAGCCCGACACGCTCCTCGCCCGCCCCGCAGGAGATGCTCCAGCGATGGCTGCAGGCAAGAGCAGACGCGATGCGATGAGGCCAGACGTTGTGAAATCTCCTCGGCGTTTTGGAATCCAAAGAGAGAAGCCGATGTGACGATCTGTAATAGGACTAAAGGAGACCTCTTCGGATCTAGAGCCCAGTCCTTGCCACGGCGGTAAAACCCCTCCCATAATCACCACTAATAGCAGCAAAAATCCTCTAGATCAATCCAGAAGCAACAGAGAAAATGAGAAATGAAAAGAAAAACATTAAAGGGGCAAACCTAAGAGACAGTGCAGAAATAAGCCAGAGGACGGGTTAAAAAAAAGCTGGTGGTCACAAGGAGACAAAGCCTCCCATCCAGGAGGCTCAAAAATAGCCCGGGAAACACGGAGATCCTGCAGCAGCCCACGAAGGACGGCCTGCAGAGCATCAGGAGGGCAGAGGAGAGGTCCAGACCTCCTCCAGCTCCAGACCAGCCATGACCTCCTGTTCCTCGCAGACGGCCAGCGAGCTTATTCAGAGGAGCGACACCAGGAAGCCTGCCAAGGAGGGCACTGCAAGGGGGAGCAGCCCCTCTCGCCCCTTCACCATCACGGCGGCCCACTTAGGGCGCCGTCCCTGGCCTTGCTGGCTGGGCTGGTGAGCAAGGCCACCAACACCAGGCGCTCCGTGCAGCAGGGAGGAAAAAAGCATTCACAGAGGAAAGGAAGCAAAACTGTTAGCAGGTATAGAGAACCCTCAAAACCAAAGCCATTCTGACCCGCCATCGGGAGAAAACAGCTGCACTTAAAACCAGTGCTGAAAGAAGCCCCTAAGACGTCTGCGTGCGCACTTACAACACCACAGCATCCTTGTCGCGTGCCCACGATGCAGGGCAGTGCTCGTCCCACCACGTACCGACCTGGGCTGAGACGCTGAGGCCACGTGTAGACGGGGCCGCTGCACAGTAACGCACACTTCTTCCAGCTGAGGCATCCTCTACGCGCTGACACGGTAAGGGACATCGTTACGAACTGCACTCCCCATCCCAGCAGAGTGGGGCACGGATCCCCAAGGCTGAGCCCCCTTCCCTGAAGGTCCCTCTTGTCCCGTTGTACGTGGTGTCACACAGATACCAAAGAAACGCGCAGGAAGAGCAGACACCAGCAGAAGGTACGACTGGAAGGGTATTCAGCTATGCAGAGAGGAGCCCAGAACCCCAAGTGGGATCTTCCAAACAGAGCTCTCCCAAGCTGTGTGAGACCAGTCTTTCCCAGGAAACAGGCAAAACAACGGCACTGTAAGAAAGCATGTCCTTACAGGCACGGGGCCTTCCCTGTTCCCTCCAGGTCCCTGCTTAAGAAAAAGAAAATGAGAGGAGGTAAAGGAAGTATTTCAAGAAAACACAAGCTAAAAAGCCATGGAGACTAGATAACAACATGAGATGACGAAATTAAACTAAACACCCCAACAACTGCCTTCAAATATCAACTCACCTAATGCCTCCATCTAGTCATCCTCCCGAGGAACAGCTCAGTGACGAACACCACCGGCACACAAAGGCAGAGATTGTTTTGCCATAAACAACACCAGAGTTAGTAGTGAGAGCAGCATTACTAAACCCTTCTGTATCACCTCTGGTGCTGAGTAATTACAGCACTGCACCCAGCAACCAAGTTTTCTAGAAGTGCCAAACCTGCTTCCTTCCTGCAAAACAGACCACAGACCCCACATTTTATCTTCAGCTCTCATTAGCAATCGTTTTAGAAAAGGAAATACAGCTCTGAGGATGCTAAGTAACCTATTTGCCATAGAGCATACGAAACTAACATCACACCAAAACGGTGTTGGTGAGAACAGGCATCGCACTGAACACGGACAGACCTTCAGGAGGCCAGAACCAGCCTCCCGCCTGTAACGCGGCGCCGTCCCGCAGCCGGTCCCTGAGCCAGAGCCCCCCCGTTCCCGGCTGCACACAGCAAATGCCGCCTCCTGCTCTTGCTGCTGCCTAGATCAAACGGTCCCAGGACGCGGTATCTGAGCTTGGTGCCCGCAGACAGCCCAGGGAAGCGGCCGAGGGGCGCTGCACACGCGGAGGCACCTGGTGCAGATCGGCCGGGCGGGCTGCAGCGAGGCACTGCCGGCTCTCCGACCGCGGGAGCCCCGAGGGAGCGGTGCCAGCGGCGGAGCTCCTGCCCGGGCAGCTCTGCCCCGCGCCGTCACCGGCCCACCCGCACCCCCTCGCGCTGGGGAGGCACGGGCAGGCTGCCTTTCAGGATCCGTCTGTGCCAACTGCTGAGTTTGGTTTTACTTTCATTTACCAACTGCTTATTAGGCAAGGTAACTTCAAGTGGCAATCCAAACACCTGCAAAGCCTCAGGCCACTAGCCTCAGAGGGCTGGTGACCGCATTTCCGGAACCTGAACTTCAACAACACGTTTCATACGGTGAAAAGGGAAAAAATGTTAAGGTGAGAAAGTGGAAATCAGTGCAACAACTGTGAGTTGGGTTAGTTGACGCATTAAAAAGCCCAAGCACTTTCAAGGCACGGGCCTGCCAACGCTGTGAACTTCCCGTTTTTACCCCCAGTACCTCCAGTACTGTGTTCTGGCCCAGACTCACAAGAGACACAGACAGCTTTTGCAGGGGGAATGGCCGGGGACAGAGAAGGAATTGTCACTCTGAGAAAGAGGCAGCCATGGGGGCCGAGGTGAGTCTGCTTTGACCTCCAGAGCACGGCACAGGTGAGCGATAACACCATACTCTTCATCTCCCAGCAGAGGAACTGGGGTAAGACACATGAAACCGGTGAGTTTCAGGACAGAGGGAGGCACTTCCTGACAGCGCACGCTGCCCTGCTGGGGGTTCCTTGCCCCAGCAAGTTCTCGATCCTCAAGGTCACCCCAGTTCAAAAGCAATGAAACGAGATCAGAGTAAAATCTACCCAGCACCACCGCATGCAAAGATGCTAGCGCTGCACAGGAGTCCCTCGGCCGCACGCCACCAGGCGCTGTGCAAGCTGGGAAGCACCAATACGTGCTCCTCTGGGCTTCACCCAGTCCCGAGGCATTTGCTTTCAGATCTTTTTCGAAGAGCTAAACAGAACTGCTCCAAATTGCCACAGCCTTCCTCAAACAGACCCCTTGATCCTTTGCCCACCCTCCCAACCCATTTCTGCTCCTGCTCCCCTCAGAGGCACTCGCGGAAAAGCCTCCAGGACGCGGTCCTGGCAATGCCGCGCGCATCTCCGCTACTGCGCAGCCCCACGGGAGCGCGCCCCGCAGGGACCTGCTGGCCTCCGCACACACGCGTCCCTGGAAATGCACCGCCCTAAAAGTCCATCGCTCCGACAAACGATGGCACAAACCGTGCCGGCCTGTGACCTGACAGCACACAGTGCAGCACGACTTGAAGGGAAAATAATACCGGATCAGCCAGAACTCCCACTGCAATTTATTAGCTGGCGGCTGTAAGCGTGCGTTCCCTGCAAGCTGGGAACCTCAGGCCCAGCGGCCCGCAGATACCAAGCTGCTCTGATCGGCCACCTGCGGGACCAGCCTGCCCCAGGGATCCAGCAGGGACGGAGCAGAGAGGTGACCGTGCCAGGGAGATGCAGGCCGGCCGCGAGCAGGGGCAGGCTGTGCCACATGCCACCCCCGCCCAGCCGCACCAGTGTCCCCAGGCCCGGCTGGCACGGCCGCCCAGCACAAGGACCCCCAGCACACGGGGCCTGGAGCCGTGCTGACACCGCTCCACCTGCCCCCAAATCCCAGCTTCATGCACCAGTACCCCTGGGACGTGGAAATCGGGGAGACCCGGAACCCAGCGGCACCCCGAGGTGAGGGGTGGCTGCCGGGGGCCCTGCCCGCCCGGGGCAGAGGCCAAGCTGCCCAAAGCTGGGGCTGGGAGGGCAGAAAGGCCACGGCGCGGCCCCGCAGCATGGTGCTGCTCTCCTGCAGACACCAGGCCGGCGGCACCCGTCCAAAAAGACTCCAGGACCCCAAAAGCAGCGCCCTGCCTGCCTCCGAACAAACCCCGCGGTGCCCTTCAAAGCGACCGCCCTGCACCCTGCCACTGGTCGGCGGCTGGCAGAGGGAGGAGGCGGCAAGCGCAGGGATAAGCATTTAGCTGTGGTGATAAGCACAGGGATAAGCATTTAACTGTGCTTCATTTTTAATTCCGCTTTTATGTCATCACGATCAGTGTTTTTAATTAAAATGTTTACAATGTCAGCTTGTGAGCAGACACTGACAGCAGTCAAGAGCTAACAATTACTTTGCAAATCAGTTCCTGAAGTCTTCGGAATGACCAGTAATGCCTCAAACTGTTCTGGATCCTGTGCCACTGCTCCAAGAATAGGAAGACTAACCACGCTCTCTGGCCAAAGTCTAGCTTGTTAACTAAGCCGCCTTCTCTAAAGGCAACTAGCCCAGCCTTCCCCATCTCCCTCACCGTTCGACTCCTTCCAGCCCTGAAGCAGCTCGCTCTCAAGCCAGCTAAACAAATGTAGCAAAAACGAGACCAGGGACCCAAAGCAAGGAAACACCCTCCCGAGTCTCATCCCGCGGGCACAAGCCACGCTTCGATAGCCACCAGGAGCCGGGACAGTGCCAGAGACCCGGGCAGAGCTGCCGCAGGCTCAGAGCCCTGGCCCCACGGTTCGGCGGGACACACTCCACGTGTCTCGTGGCCACCCGCGGGGACAGGACTGCCGCCCACAGGACAGGCAGGGCAGGCTGGAAACAGCCAGGAACTGAGAGGAGAGCTGGGCACATACGGAGTATCGTTCTATGCCACCTGCCCGGTTACTAGCTAACCTTTAAATCCACTCTAACCCGTGACACCAAGTGCTCCTGTCCCCAAAGGTGGCTGTGCCCCCGTCCGCATCGCCAGCTCCCGTCGGCGCTGCAGGAGGGGCGCAGCCCCCGCCCAGCCCCAGAGGCAGCCGAGTGGAGTGGGAGAAGGGCCCGGGGCAGTGAGGCCCGTCCTCTGCAGCAGCTCCGGAGCGCACCGCCAGCTCCCAAGGCAGGGGAGCCTCTCGGCACGCCCGGCTCTGGAGGAGCTCGCCCTGTCTGCACCCGCAGGGCCCCGGCTTCTGCTCTTCAGTGCGGAGCAGCCCCCGCTGCCCTCCCGCCCCGTTCCCCGCGCTGCCGGGTGGCACCTCCTTGACACCGCTTCCCAGATGCTCGGACAGGGGCTGCCAAGGCGCGCCGTGTCCAGCTCCCAGAGGAGAGGTCTGACAACCCCAAGCAGGCAGCCGGGGGGAGAGGGAAGGGGCTCAGCGCAGAGCCCTGCCCCTCCCCGGGCACAGCACAGCACCAGCACCACTGACTGCCGTGCCAGGACTGGCCCCGCGGGGCCGGGCAGGAGGGGGCCCTGCAGACAGTACCCCCGGTGCTCCGAGCGGGGCCGTGCAAGGATTTCTGTGGCAGTCCTTCAGCACAGCTGGACCGTTACACAGCAGCATCAGAGAAGAGCTCGGTATCGTTATGCTGACATAGGAGCTCGGGAGCCTAACGCCACCGCCAGCAGACTAATGAGGAGCTCTGCAATGCAGCCCTCGGGAGAAGGGGCTTAAGAGAACAGGTCGAGCACCAAATCCTCTGCTGCTGCCTGCGAGAGTCAAAAGAGGTGAGGAGAAGTGCCCTGATCCACCTCCTTCCCCAAAGACCACAAGGGTGCCGAAGGCCCCTCCACTCCACCAAGGGAATAATATCCCTTCGCACCAGCTCATCCCTACAAGTTTCAAACCAGCGCATCGGAAGATGATTCACATCCAACGGCAGGCACTCAAAAGCAAGGAGTACCAGATCTGCAGTTGCCCACACAACGTTACTTCGGGCCTGCGTGCATGTGTTTTGCATTCTGAGTAAGGCAAAGCTCTGTGGAAAATATGTGAGCATGTAATTAAAGGCTGCATCAACTGTACGCAAAATAGCTCACATTAGGATGTAAAGGAGAATGTAAATTGATTTTCAGGAGGTTGGCTTTTGGAACTAAAATCATGTTTGTTTGTTTGCTTTTTTAGCAGTACTTTCTTGTGAGCAAATTCACGACTTTTCAAGTAAAAAATAAAAAAATAATACGGTTAGGTATAACTGAACCAACCCGTGCCACATAATCAAGAGAGCTCGAACCACGAACCCACGGTGCTGCGGCACGGCCAGCACCATGCCTGGGCCGCCGGCGCTGGGCTCGGCGCTGCCGCCCGCTGTGCGGGTTCCTCCCTCCCCTGCTCCCGCACCAGGCGCACAGCGCTGTGCCCACGCGCACGGCTGCAGTTACCGCCTCACAGAGCTGCTGCTGGCGACAAGGCTGCTGCACCTCGGTGCAAGCTTACGCACCGATAGGACTTGGGTCAAGAGAAACTTGCTGCTGCCCTTATCTTGACATGGGATTTCTGCCTTTTGCTGGTTCCAGAGGGAGGAGGCCAGGACAGCACGCACCCACAGGGTGATCGGTCAGCACAGGAGCCCAGGAAGAAGAGGGGCGATGTCTCCACGGGGCACAGCGAGCCAGCTCACAGCTCCTCCACCGCTTTCTTGCCAGCTCAGGCAGCAGCTGTCACTCAGGAGACTCAGTACAGCAGGAGGATGAATAAAATGCAGACAGTATGGTGCTTCAGGTCCCTGATAACGCTCAGCACCGCAGCACCCTACAGCCCATCTCCATACTGCAAATAACCCCGGAACGTGGTTTTGCATGCACCCCTACCTGAGCATGCTCTTGCTTTACTCCTCTGCACCACCTCAGGGTGCGAGGCTGTTGGGGATGAATCCTGCCCGAACCCTGCTATTGCACAGCCTGCACCCCTGCTGCGTGGCGCCGCAGTGCGGCGTAGCATGGCACAGCACAGCATGGCACGGCACGGCACGGCACGGCATGGCATGGCACGGCACGGCATGGCACGGCACGGCACAAAGCACTGCCGGACCAGAGCAGCTCTGCAGCACAGGACGTGGCAGGTTCCTCGAGCAGCCTGACGGCGCGGTCCGTCAGCGCCCCTTTGCACACAGGCACCCAGGTGAGAAGAGCTCTGTCAACCACACAGCCTCTCCAGGTTTCTTCCCAAGGCCTCTGCACAAAGACAAAACCACCAACCGCAGACTTCAACAAAACAAATAAATAAATAACAGTGCTGGCTTCCCGTCTGCGTTCTCACGGTCCCCCAGAGGCTCCTGCTGCAACCACAGACACCTCCGAGCCTGCGCGTCGCTCACCCTCCCGAAGGGCAGCGCGTGGTGCTGTCCCCCACCTCGCCCCGTCGCCCCCCGCCTTCCCCCGTGCCGTGCCCCACACCTCCACCTGCCTGGCCTCAGCGCCTCCGCTGCCGAGCGAGGTCCCCGTGGGGGCGGCGGTGCCCCTGCTGCCTGCCCCCGCTGCCCGGCCGCAGGGAAGCGCGGCGGAAGCGTGCGACCGCGAGCACCGATGAGAGCTTCCTGTGCGGTTGGGGCAGGAGGTGACGGCTTTGGCACCAGAGAAACCCTCGCTGCTCCGAAAACCTGCTGCTCTCCAGCTAGGAGAAAGCGGATGCTATCAGAGCCGGCCTGCAGAGGGACGATGGGAAGCACGGCCATACCAAACCACCCTTGGGGCAGCGAGGGAACCCTTGATAAAAGCGGCTGACCCCAGCCTGTCCCCCAGAAGAGAGATGGGACGCATGGGACGTTTCCTTCATCCGCTGCAGCTCGTGGCTGGCGGGCCACGTGCTGACTCAGGACAGAGGGACGCCCACCCCTCCTGCACGGCACAGTCCAAGGCCTGCTTCCCGCGGGCGCAGAACAGGGTCGGGACAGGCAGGGGGGCAAGAAGAGGACTTCTCCCCTCCTCCTCGCCCAGCCTCCAGTTGAGAGAGCTCGCAGAAACTTCGCCTGGTGCAAACCCGTCACCCGGGCACGGCGAAGGCCCCGCCTGCAGCGCAGCCGGGGGACGGGGACAGGGTTGGCACTGCCAGCCCCCTGGCACCCCAGGCACCCGGAGCGGGGAGCGGGCAGCAGGCGGCCGCTTCCCCCCGGCAGCGCGGCGCTGAGCTGCTCAGGAGCGCTGGGCCCCCACGAGCAGTCCCGGCTGTGCCAGATGCTCCCCGCTCCTCCGCTCCCAGCCGCCAGCAGCTCCCTCTCCTTCGGCCGGGCCGAGCACAGCGCGGAGCCGCGCGACGTCGCAGCGGAGGAGTGACAGAGGCGGCTTAGTCACGGGCTGCCATCCCGCGCACCACGCTCGGAGCGCTCATTTACGCCTTCCCCAGCCGCAGTCTCTCAGGCTCCCAGCGACACCCACGCCTCCTGAGACACCTTCGTGCCGAGCCCGCTCCCCTGGACAGGTGCCAGCCCTGAGACCAGGGGCCCCCAGCCGAATCCTGCTGGCTCGTACAAAAAGCCCCCTCCGAGACCCCCCTCGACCACTGGGAGCTGCTGGTGCACAGCCAGACCCCCGCGGGCCCCCAGCACCCGTTCCATGAGGGGCCAGAGCCATGTCCAGAGCCACGTCCTCCTCCCGCTGCCCTGTTCCAGCGTCCCCGCGCGTCCCCCCGGCTCCCGAACGGCTTTCACGGCCCGGGCTGCACGTACAGACGCCGCTTCTCAGCTTCAGCCTCGGATCCACCCCTCGGTCTGCACAAGGAAGGACCTCTAACTAAATTCTGCTCCGTGACAGCAGTCAGTGCGTCCGACCAAACAGCCTCTTAACGCTCTCGTTGGTAACCTGAGAGGCAGGGGTGCGCAAGGCCTGCTCTGTGGGTGCGTTCTGCTCTCTGGTGACTCTTTGAAAAGCCTTTCTGAAGCCCCTCCAGTTTCCTTTCGGTACAGACACCAGAACCAGGCATGGTACCCAGCAGTGATCATCCGGGTGCCAAACCTCTTTTCTCTCCTCCACGGCCCCTATATAAATCACACAGAGCCCACACTGCCCTTCTGTCCTCAGCATTGCACTGGAAATTCATTTTCCTCTGACAAAAAGCGCAACTCCTCCAGTCTTCTCGGTGCCTGGCACTCAGGACAAAGCGCCCTACTGCACGAGCACCACCAGCAGCGACCCGCCTGCCTCGCTGCTTAGGTTCCTCCAGTCCTTGGCACTTTAGGTACTCTTTATTAATTCCATCGCGATTCTTCTTTTTTTTTTCGCCCAGCAATTGATACCGATGCTCAGGGTGAACAACAGATCCCTGCAAAATCCAGTGGAAACCCAGCTGCTTTTTTATTTCTAATTTTTATTTACAACTATATATTGAGGTCCTACTTCTTAATCCATCTTACGCATTTCATATTGACCTTAACTCGTTCTAATCTCTTTATCAGAAGGCCACTCCTAAATCAAACATCGTAAAGAAGTATAAACATGTTATTTAAACATTAGCACCTGTACCTAATCACTCTGCTCGAGAGTTGTTATCAGTGTTATGGAAAACAGATCCCATCAAAGCACGTTACTTGGCACTCATTTCCCTCCTTTAATTCTTCATTAATTCAGATCTACGTCAGCCCCCCCGCTGCTCTCAGGGATCAATACCAGGCTAACTGTGTTACAGACACCTGAGTCATCCCGTTCATCCCTTCAGAGGCCGGCACAGCGCTGGCCTGCTCCAGTCTCAGCCACGCTCTCGCTCGGGAGCCACCAGAAGGCGAGCGATCGCGCTGCTCCTCAGAAACTCTTCCAAGACTCGCGGGTGCAAGTTAGCTGAAGCTGGCAATTTTAAGGTACCTGATTTTGGCAGCTGCTGCTTGACACTGACCGCCCGTTTGAGGGACAGTATTTCATCTCCCCAGGCACAGTGCGGAAATGCTTCTGCCGCATCGCTACTGACGGCCCTTTCACTGCTATCCAGCCGTGGAACAGTCCCGTAGCTGAAACATGTCCGTGCTCCTAATAGAGCTACTAACTCCTTGTTGCCATTAACCAAGCTGGACGCAGACTGCTACTTCTGTACCTTCCTCCTTCAGCTAGCTCATTTTTAGTCTTGGCTTACATTCAGTAATATCAGCTTTTTCTCTATTAGTGATTAATTATATATAACAAATCTTCTTGTTCTGTTGTGCCCCCTCTTTCGTATGCCAGGCTGAATTTTGAAACAGCGCATCCTTCTTCATTAATCGTGGGGTTTGGGAGTCTTGGGCACAAACAAGACATTCTTCAGAAACGTGTAATTATCGCTTCCATTTTCTATTTATATTTTTTCTCCTAAATACTTTGGCCCATTCAACTTTGTGACAACAACCCTACTAAAACAAACAGTGAGGGCTGAGCATCACACAAATACAGTCACCAGAAAAAGCAGCACGTCATTGCTCAGCCCCTCTGGGAGAAGAAGTCTGGGGGCTGCGGAGGGCTGCCAGGGCACGGGAGCATCCTGCCCCTCTCCGACCCTCAGGCAATCTGGTACTGAGGCAGGGGCTGCGACGGGTCCCGAGGGAACGCTCTGGTGCAAGAAGCACTGCTGGGAGCCCCCAGGGTCCCCCGGGAGCCCGGAGCAGCAATCACACAGCTGGATGCTGGACCAGTGCCACTGGCAACACCACGGCGCCAGCCCTCACAGAACCACAAAATGGTTTGGGTTGGAAGGGACCCCAAAGCCCAGCTGGTTCCAACCCCCCTGCCATGGCCAGGGCCCCCTGCCCCCAGCCCAGGCTGCCCCCAGCCCCATCCAGCCTGGCTTTGGGCACTGCCAGGGATGGGGCACCCACAGCTCCTGGGGGCAGCCTGCGCCAGGCCTCACCGCCCTCACTGTGACAGATTTTGAGTATCTAACCTAAATCTGTCTTCTTTTAGCTTAAAACCACCACCCCGTGTCCTATCCCTACACCCCCTGCCCAAGAGTCCCTCCCCAGCCCTCCTGCAGCCCCTGCAGGCACTGAAGGCCGCTGTGAGGTCTCCCCGCAGCCTTCTCTTCTCCAGGCTGAACAACCCCAACTCCCTCGGCCTCTCCTCACAGCTGAGCTGCTCCAGCCTCCGAGCATCCTCGTGCCCTCCCCTGGGCTCGCTCCAGCAGCTCCACGTCCCGGTGCTGGGGGCCCCACCACGAAGGCAGCGCCCAGGTGGGGTCTCACGAGAGCGGAGCACAGGGGGACAATCCCCTCCCTCGCCCTGCTGGCCGTGCTGCTGCTGCTGCGGCCCAGGGCACGGCTGGTTTCTGGGCTGCAAGCACCCAGCGCTGCCTCGTGTCGAGCTTCTCGTCCACCGGCACCCCAGGTCCTTCTCCTCAGGGCTGCTCTCCATCCATTCCCCACCCAGACGGGATCTGGGCTTGGGATTGCCCCAGCCCAGCTGCAGGACCTTGCCCTTGGCCTTGTTGAGCCCCACGAGGTTGGCCCAGGCCCACCTCTCAGCCTGCCCGGGTCCCTCTGGGTGGCATCCCGTCCCTCCGGGGTGTCAGCTGCACCACCCAGCTCGGTGTCATCGGCAAACTTGCTGAGGGTGCCTCAGTTTCGCTGTCCGTGTCACTGATAAAGATGTTAAATAGTACCAGTCCCACTACTGACCCCTGAGGAACACCACTGGTCACTGATCTCCACCTGGACGTCGAGGCATTGACCACAACTCTTTGAGTGTGACAACCCAGCCAATTCCTTACCCACCGAGTGCCCCATCCATCAAATACAAGTCTCTCCAATTTTGAGGATATCCTAACTTGGGCGTTTGCTGCCTGACATTGCTCAAGGACACATCACAGTACGATCAGAGCATCAGGATGCCATCTCTCAAGAGCACCGGGCAGATACAGTGATGGTTCACGCTTCCACCCGATCTCTTCATATATCTTCTGGTGTACCTTGTTTCCTTTCTGTGCTGGGGACAAGGTGGGAACGAGCAGCACTGAGTCACTGAGGATGGAGATACTGGGGAGCGAGCGCAGCCACAGCCCCACGAGCAAAACACCTCCGCCGGCACGGGGCAGGTCTCAGAGGGCACAAGGATGCTCAGGGCAGGGGTGCTCGCCCTGGAGGAGAAGCTGAGGGAACACGGCTCAGCCCAAACGAGAGCTGGGTTCTGGGGAGCTGAACGCAGCCCCCAGCACCCGCTGTGGGTCATCAGGGTGGATGGAGCCCCGAGCAATCACGTCTGGCCTCGCAACCAGCCCTGCTCTGAGCAGGCAGCTGGACAGGCACCACACCAAACCACAGGGGGCTGCCCGACGGCCACAGCGAGCAGTGCTTCGAGGGCTGCATCCCCTCCACTCCCTGCCTCTGCCCGTGGCCACCCCACAGCTTCCCAGCACTACACACAACGCAAGTGTGCACACTGGCCCTGTGCTGCCTGGAAAGCTTCCTACAGAACTCAGGAGCTACATAAATTGGTGCTGAAGCACTCAGGAAAGGTAAGACTGGATCCTCAGGCTCGTAACCTCCCTTCCCCTGTACCGAAGTAGTCAGAGCAAGCACACGCAATTGCAACATTTGCTCCATCTTTAAATGTCTTTTACGTCCAAGATCTCCCCGGCCAAACCACAAATCCTCGCTGAGCCAGCGAGCTGCACTGCGGGCCCCGGTGCCGGCAGGGCAACGCCTAGAGCAGGGAGCGGTTTGTGCAGGCGCCGCGTGCCAGCCCCGCTCAGCCCCCGTGCGCTTCGTGCCGCCAGGCGCCGGGCAGCGGCTGCGCAGCAGGCACAGCAGGGCACAGCAGGGCACAGCGTGCCAGCTCAGGCAGCTGTATGGGGCCCGGCCGCCCTCCTGGGGAAAAGGAGGCAGCTGCGCAGCTCTTCACAAGGGGAAAATCCCAGGCCTCGGAAAGGAGCCACGGCGGCACCTCCCCGGCTGTGCTCCGGCCCGCAGCAGGAGCGGCCGCACGTCCCGCGGCACGCTGCAGCGAAGAGCAGCAAACAGGAAACACCGGCCCCGGACCCGCGGGGAACAACCAGCTGGCTGAAAGCTTCGGATGCAGAATGCATTAAATCAGGCTCAGATAAAGGACGGCGGCGCACAGAGCAGCCGCTGCCCGGCTGGGGGGGCAGAGGAGCACACCCTGGCTCTGCGGCAGCACCAGAGCACGCTACCCGCAGCTCGGGGAGAGGAAAGCACTAGAACAACTACCGGGCAGGCAGGCGAGCACTAAAAGAAGGAAAAAAAAAATAAAAAATCAGAGCGGCTCCAAGGCATTAGTCAGGATAGTGAAAACAAAGACAGAGCATTGTGAAAGGACCTTAAAACGCTGAGCAACCAGGTGACAGAACGGTAGGTGAAATCCGGCAAAGATCAGCGTAAAGTGGCGTACCTGGAGAAAAATAATTCTCATTTCTCATACACAAGAACAAGCTCCAACCTCTTGTTAGCACTTAGGAATGAAATCTTGAGGTCATCCTACGTAACTATGAAAGCATCAGTTTGCTGTTCAGCAGCGATCAAAAAGCAAACAGAGTATTAGCAATTACTAAGAAAAGAATAGAGAACAAAACAGGGAACATTGTGAAGCTCCCATACAGATCCAGGGTGTGCCTGCAGCTTGAATACTGTGTACCACCCTCATGTCAGCCCTCACCTTCCCTGTCTGTTTTGACCCAGATCTCAAAAAAAGATATGAGAGAACTAGAAAAGGTACCGAGAAGGGCAGGAGATGATCAAAAGGATGGCACAGCTTCTGCGCAAGGAGCTTGAACAAGAAGATGATGGGGGGGCGAACGAAGTCTATGATGCCGGGAGAAGAAAGCAGAAGGCCAAAAGGGAACAATTTGTTCACTGTTTCTTCCAAACACAATCTAGGGGACATCAAATCCATCAGGAGGCAGCTTCCAAACAGAACGGGACCTCTTTGTATAAGGCATCGCTAAACCGCGAAATGGCTTGTCGAGGGACGAGCCGACATGCAGCCGACACGCATTCAAACCCGAGGAGGCCGATTCAAGGCAGGGAGCCCGGTTCAAGGCCTCCGAAATCCTGGGGAGCTGCTTTGGGCCAGGAAGGCCGTGCCTAACCGACGGCTCCCCCCGGGTGCCCACAGCCCCGGGGCTTCACGCCTGCCTCTTGGAGCGCCCGGCAGAGAGCGGCGGCGGGACGGGGCGCGCCTCGCCCTGCACGGAGCTGCTGGCAGGACCCGCGTGTTGGGCTGTCAGATACTCGTCACTTGGGCTGTCAGATACTCGTCACAGCAACCGACCATCAGGGCCTCAGCACTTCGCCAAACTAACTATTCAAGCTGAATTTTTCCATGCTTGCTCTCTGCACCAGGCCGGTATTTTTAGAAGTTTCAGCAAAAGCAGTTCAGACGTTTCCAAAAATGAGGTTAGGAAAGAATCAGGTAGCTTTGCCAAAGTTGTACATTTTTCCATCTTTTACTCAGTAATTTGAAGAGCAAATCGACCTCTGCAGCGCAGAGCTGGAACCAAGCGGTTGGCACGGGGTCATCCTCGGTTCAGAGACGACGTCTGCTGTCCGTGTGCGCACCCAAGGCTGGAGGGGACTCGGCCCCTTTGCAGGGTGCTGCTCACACTTCTCGGTTCCTGCTGCTGGGATGCAGAAAAGACCCCTGCTCTCACGTCCAACTGGAGAGGCAACACAGCTCTCAGCCTTCCTGCGTTCACAGCTCCAGCCGCAGCAGCACCGCCTGCTCAGCCTCCGGCTGGGGGGCGCCGAGACACAGGCTACAGAGCAGCTTCAATCTCTATCTGCTAAATGGCTTCCTCGCTGACAGCTTCAAAAAAATAATTAAACAGAAATACAAAAGCACTTTTGATTTTAGCACTTCTTGATTTTTGAGTGCCTGATTTATAACTTTATCGCTGCTGCCTACGTTTATTTTAATGCAATCAGTTGCTACGTACGCAGTAAAGCTTTTCAGCTGAAATCGAGGACTTCTATTGAATCCTGTGTATTGTCACTGACAACAGACTATAAAGACAGCAGAAATCGTCTCTCTGCCACTTAATTGCACTTCCTGCACAGCACAGGTTAGAAAAACCCAGTCAATAAATTCAGTATCAAAATTATCTCTTGTAACAGAGCTAGAGCAGGTACTTTTTCTGCAAAGAAACACCAGGCTTTGGTTTGAGGCCTTGCAAGTATTTGCTACCTCTCTAGCAAAGTTGCTCCAACGGTTAGATACTCTCCCTGAGAAAAATACAATTTTAAAGCTGAATCCATGTAGCTATGAGCTCTGCCCACAAGGTCACACTCTGCCTTCAGCTTCTAAATTCAACGGATTTGTTTAGATAAGATTTGTGCTATATTACTACTGGTTTCCCCAGGCTTTAAATTTTTCTGTGGTTCTTTTTGTAACCGTTCACATTTTAAAATAACGTCAAAATAATTACAGACATTAAAACTACACAGAGTACCTGGTGATGGTCTTGTCAAACCCATAAAAGAAGTTTACTCTCCCTTCCCCACTTGTGCGATAAGCTCCAGCTCATTTAAAAGCCTGTTTAGCAGGGTCCCACAGGGTTTCTCCCAGACTAACGACTGGGATCTTGCACAATCCACACACGGCCAAACTCAAATGCAGCTGCTGTTTGACTATAAGTGATCTATCATTTTACGCAATGCCCAGGATGAGCTGGAAGCTAGAAGTATTCGTTTAGCAGCTTTCTTACATCGCATGATGCATATAACATTGTGCAGCTTTAAAAATGCTGTGGCTTACAAGAAAGCCAGTAAAGGTACAAATACGCACAAACTACTTGGGGCACAGAGTTTACACAGAAGCTGCACTTCCTACGTCCGTGTGTGATGTCTCGGTGCCCGAGAGGAGCAAGCCCCAGGAAGGGACCCCTCGCCCTGACCTCCCACCAAGGCGTGGTTTTCCAACGTCAGCAGGATGCTGTGGCTTCGGCTGCAGCCCCGGCAGCGGAGCTCTCTCCAGAGAGCAAACAGCCCAGCAGACTCCCTGCGACCTGCGTTCCATGGGGCCGAATCCAACTTCACCTTTGGGAGAGCAAACCAGCTGCGAGATCTCCTCCACACCAGCCCAAGGCATTACCCGAGACACGGGAGGAGAAGCGTCGAGGCCCGAGGCCGAAGGCGCCAGCCCTGCAAGCCACCCGAGAGCGCATCGCTCCGGGGCTGCCAGCCTCGGGGGGCAGCCTCGCGGGGAGCTGCGCTGCTCAGAGCCACCAGCCCACAGCAGCGCCCTGCTCGGGGGCGGTCATGCACGGAGCGGGTCCCACCACACCTCTCCTCCTCCTCCTTTCCAGCTGAACTCAAAGCCATCTGCGTTTAGGTATCTACGGCTGATCTAGTCACCCTCTGCTCTCCTGCAGCCGATGGGGACGAGTAAGCGCTTTTAGCGCACATCCAGCCTACTTTGCCCTCCTACTTCAGGCCGAGGCTGAGTGCGGAGGCAGCCTGGGGAAGCAGCTCGGCAGTGCCGCCCCCAGCGCCGCCCCGACCCCGCTCTGCCCATGGGGTGCGAGCTCCGCACCGCTCCGGGCACCTGGCGGAGTCCTTCTGGACGCGGCAGGGCTCCCCGACCACCCTTCCCACCCGAGGTACCCGTACCGCTGCCTAAGGGCTGGCCTGTGCCTCCCCTCGCGGTCCAAGCAAGCAGGACACGCTGCACCTCAGAGGAGCAGTCGTGGAAACGAGGTGCAGGCGGGGGCCTGCGGTTCCAGAGGACTGAATGAAGCGCTCCCATCCCCAGGCTCACGTCTTAATCACAAGATCGTTCCATTTCCATGGAAACAGCAGAATTAGAGACTTCGGTTTAATGACAATTACCAACGTCGGGCACGTAACTGCTAAACCTGACAGCGCTCCCGCCCGGAGCACGGGGCCGGAGGGCAGCAGCACCGCGGTGCCGCAGGCCTGGACAGCACGGACAGCCCGTCGGCAGCTGTGCTGCTCAGCCACGCCAGTCCGCCTGCCAGGAGCTTACCCTGCTCCTTCATACACGAAGATGGAAGTTCCTGACTGACGGTGGCTGAATCCGGTGTTTGCTTGTAAACCAGTAGCCAATCTTGGATGATTTATAGAAATTGTGCTGAGCAAGGCTTCGCTGCTGCTTCGGCTTCGGCTGTAGGAAAAGGCCTCCTGTACTTGTGAGTCACTCAGCAAGTTACCGGATGGCTTCAGGCGCTAATATAAATATCAGCCAGCACAAAAATGTCTTTCACCTGACACAGCAAAGCGCTGCGATTGTTATGGTCAACAGAAAGAACAACGAGTGGTTTAGAGCCAAGGCACTAATTACTATCGCTACCAGAGGGTTACCCTGTCCAACCCTATTGTCGTCACTCCATCTTGCAGCCACATGTCCTTCTTGAAAACAAAGCTGAGAACAACCCAGGCGGTAACACAAGCCTTCTAAGGCAAATACCTTGGGTTTGCAAAACACTTGCAACGTAAGCTGTGGGGCTGGCAGCATCGCAGAGGCTATTGCGCTGGACTAGGGCGCTCTCAGAAGAGCTACCTGTCCCCTGGAAGCACTCATAACACAGCGCTTGGCTCAGGCATCTCCCACGACAGAGGAGAAGAGCTGTGCCTCTGCCTCCCGCCCAGCCAGGGGCCCAAGGAGAGGGGTCACCGCACAGAAAGCCCCTCTTGGTGTTCCGACGCCTTGGCACTGCGGTGGCCAGCACGGAGACATGCTCGCAGGCACAGCGAGGTGGCAGAAGGCTTGCACTGCGGCACTTTCCCTCCCCTTGGCCGCTACGCCCTAGCCCCAGGGCCGAAATTGCAGTCAGCCGAGCTCTGATTACATGTCACCACAAAGAGCAGGCAGACAGTGGGTAACAAATGCTAATGGTGAGCACCATTTGCCACTAGGACTAAATTTAGCATGCTATCTGCTGCCCTGCCCATGCCTGGAAGGCACAGGGAACCTGGCTAGGAGCCAGACTCCTGCCGTTATAACCACATTCCTTAAGCCCTTCCTGCTGGGCCAGGACAGCAATACCCCGATCTCGAGCAGAGCGGCTTCTCACCCTGCCCTGCGACAGAGCACGGAGCCGGAGAACACAGAAGGCATTTTCTACAGCAGCGCCTGTGGGACGCCGCGAAGCCAGCCGGCGAGAGCCCGCGTGGAGCCCCCTCTGCCCTCGTGCTGAGAAAGCGCCGTGGCTAAAAAACAGCATTTACAGCTGACCTACCCCAAAAGCCGGGCATGCCTGCGGCCAGACCCTCCTTCAGCATTCTGTAGGCACCTCCCCAGGGCACAGGTACGCATGCCTTCGGCGCGAGGCTACCCGCAGAGATGGGTACGGGCAGGGGAGAGCCCTTCAGACGCCAGGCCTGTGCCTGCTGCTCCACACGCCGAGCCTCGAGCACCCCGAACGCTGTGGCCAGGCGCGCTCCTCATGCTGTGCAGGAGGCCTGCCCTGCTTCGCGGAGCTGTGGCACTGACGTGGGGCAGACACGCCACCGGGGCGCTCACCCGGACCAGACCCACCCCACGGGTTCCCTCCACGCCCACGCTGCCTCCCTCACCCCACGGACCGAGCAGCTCCTCACGCCCTCCCGTCCCCACGGGGCTGTCGCGCAGCCCGGCCGGGGCTGCCCCGCTCGCAGGGCCGGCAGCGGGAGCTGCCGTGGTTCATCCCGGCAGCCGTGAGTCAGGCTCAGGCAGCGAGGCTGTGGGAGGCTGCGGGCTGAGTCACCGAGCCCGGCGGTGAGTCACAGCAGGCAACGGAGCCCCCGGGGATGGACGGTGCTGCCGGAGCAGCCCCACTGCTGGCGGCTCCCCGGGGACCTGGGCAGCCAAGCGGACCCAGGGGGGACGTGGCAGGAGGTCCCCACGCCGCCGCCGGCACTTTGGGGACAGCCAACGGCAGGCGCCAGGCCGGCCTCCGCGCCAGGCGCCTCCTACCTAAGGATTAAAATAAACCGAAATCTCATTAACCACACGTTTATTTTAGTGTGCCACCTAAATCCAGCACCCTCCACTGGGGTTTGGGACTGGCAGAATGAGCTCAAGGAGAAGAGGGGGACACGGGGCTGCGGTGAGCACTGCGGGGTCGGTGCTCCAGCCGGGCCCCTGGGATGCACTGGGCACAGGGCACCCGAGACAACCGGGAGAGGAGCGAAATGGGCCCGTGGTTTCGTAAGGGAAGAGATGGCAGCAGTGGGAAGGACTTCAGCCATTGACGTGGCCCGTTACTGCAGTCTCCGCCGAAACACAGAGGAGAAAGCAGGGTGGTCACAGCCCGTTCCTGCACCTCAACACCGGCTGTGGACAGCACAGCAGGTCCTTTCCCATTTAACCCAGCACCAAGAGACCAGAAGAAGGCAACTTGTACGACAGCTTTCTAACGCCTGGTAGGCACTTCCCAGTTGTCAGGCTGTAACTCAGAACGGACACAGACACCAAAACCAGCCCACAAGCAGGAGCTCCAGCTGGCACAAAGGAGGCTCCCCCTGCCCCCCAGCAGCACGTCCGTGCTGGGCGGGTGCCGGAGCCCTGGCCCGGGCTGCCCCGAGAGGGGCTGGGGGCTGCTCCCTGCACAGCTCCAGCAGCGCCTGCCCGTGGGGCTGGGCACCAGCTCTGGGGGCTGCTGGAGCACGGCTGGGACCACAGCGACCCAGGGGGGGCCTCCAGCCCCAACCATGCTGGGATTCTGCAGCTCGAATGGTAATTCACAGCAGCAAACTCCGAACCCACGTGGATCTTTGCCTGCGCTGCCAAGTCCCAGCAAACCCAGCTGGGCTCTCTTCAAACCATGCGGCCAAACAGGAGGAGCAGGAGCTGCTGCACGGCTCCGCAGGCACCCTGCCCTGGGGAACACACTCGACCGGACACAGAATAAACATCAACCGACTCTGCCTGCTAGCCTGAGGTATGGCAACACCCGTGTGGAGTGCACTGTGATGGATGAAGACGAAAAGGCCACTGGACTGGAAATCAGTGGATGCTTACAGATCCGTGCTCACGCTGCTGCAGCCTCAATCAATAACAGCTCAGCAGCGACGTGTGCACCTACTGCAGCATGCAAGCTCACATGCCTCCCTGTTCATCGCTGGAAAATGAAAATGCTTGTGTGAGGGGAAAAAAAAAAACTTACATAAAGAAAATAGGGTTTTCCATTCTGGGTTTGGGGGGTGGCGTGCTTGTTTGTTTGCTTGTTTTTAATTGTCATGATAATGCATCATGGTAAAGACCAATAGTCTACAGAAAAAAATAAAGAAAACAATTTGGCTGAAGACCTAACCTAGCTTAGAGGCTAGTAACACACAAATACAAAAAAAAAAAAAGGTAAGAAAGGAGAAAAGAAGAGGAGGAAACAGATGGCAATATGATCTTGAGTACAGGAAGTATAAAAATTGGTATAGGAAGCTGAAAACTTTGGTGAAAAAAAAGTCTTTGACAATGCTAAGTACAACAGGAAGCAGCTTTGCAAACTATAGTACCACTGCGCAGATCCTACAGGACGGATACAGTAAAAAATAACTGCAGCAGATACCAGAGAGCAGATCTGGTCCGCAAGTACTTGCACTGGTATCATTAAAAAGCAGAATGACATATTCATAACATACAAAGACAAATGCAAAAGTTCAAAGCCATTAGCAAAATATACACACATATATATATAAAGAACAACGTTTAAACAACAGAACTTTAAAAGACGTGAACAACTTGTAATGGTTTTAGAAGAGAGAGTTCACAGAAGAGAACTCTTTCCTGCTCATGCTGATTTTTAATAAATTTGGAAATTTTAATAAATTTGGAAATATATGAAATAAATTTTAATAAATTTGGAAATACTGAAGATATTCAGGACTGGCTGAAACAGAATGAAGTTACCTTAGTATACAGAAAAGAATGCACAGACTTCCCCAAGTAACTATATGCTATTTGGCTTGAAATCGACCTCCTATAAAGCAAGGGGGAGGATTACACGGAACTGACACTTTTAAACAAAAATTCAAGTTATAGATATGATTTCACTCTCAAAGGTGTCGAATGTAGCTGATAAGGCAACTCTGTCTAAATTTTCATGAAGGCATGACTTACAGCCATATGATATTCCTATTACAAATCATCACTCAAAGTCATTGATGTTAAACGCAGTAAGAACTGGCTAACCAACCGACCCCAGAACACGCACATACAGAGCCTTCCCGCTAACAGGTAAGAGGATATCTCAGGAGGCTCTGGAGGAATCCCAGTGACCAGGGGAAGCTCCAGACAACTGGGAAAAACCAACACCATGGCCATCTCGAGGGCGCACGAGCTGGCAAAGGGAAGAAGCGTCAGGACAGCCTGCTTCAGGGGTCCCCGCAAGGACACCGGAGCACATCCTCTTGGAAGCCACCCCCAAGGACACAGGGACCAAACGGGAAATCGGGAGCAGCCCGCAGGGATTTGCCAGAGGCAAACCACCCACGGTCAGCACGACCGCCTCGTGCAGGGGCTGCGCTGAGGAACCGCGGGCGGGACAGCCAGCTGCGGGGAGCGATCAGCGCCCAGCACCCAGCCCACGCTCAGCACCGGGCTGTCACCGTCCCACACCTCCATCGGCCACCCAGGCGCTGACAGGGAGCCCCCGCAGACCTGCGAGCCGCGCTCACGCCGGAGGGTGCAGGGGGCTCTAACACCAGTACCTGGAGCAACGCGAGGCCTGGCAATGCCAAACCTGATCGAGCTCAACACGGAGGCGCTCCCAGGTCCGCGTTTGGGGCAGAGCGACCCCCGCTTGGGCCGGGAAGCCGCCGGCTGCGAGCCTCCTCCCTCAGGGGGCCGGGATGGCCGAACGCGAGCAGCACGCGCTGCTAACAGGCAGGCTGCGCCCTAGGCCGCGTTGGGAGCACGGCCGCTGGGCCGAGGGAGTGTAACACTTCTCCACTCAACACCAGTGAGGCTGCGCCAGCGTGGGTCTCCCCAGTTCAATGGGAATGCTGAAATACTGGCAAGGGTCCCACAGATGGCTACCAGCGGTTCCACAAGGCCAGAGAGGAGAGGGGCTCCTGCAGCCCAGCAAGGGGCCGATCTAACAGCTGCCCTCAGCTGCCTGAAGGATCATCGGAAGGATGCAGTCAAAGCCTTCGCAGCAAGAGCAGACAGCGTGACAAGGAACAAGAGCCCCACACCACAGCTTTGGACCGTAGAGACAAGGTATTGGAAAAGAAAACCTCACCACTGTGGGAACAGCACCTGCCAGAGACGTGCTGCAGGTAATTTCCCTCCTGCAACGTCCTCCAGATGCAGCCACGGGCAGCCTGGTGATAGCTCGGCTTTGAGTGAGTTGCAGCAACACGTCTATGATACTGTGAACGAACTGAAACCAGACCCAATACTATTCAAGCCTTTCCCTATGCGATGCAATAACCGCAAGTAAGACCATGGTTGAAAAACACCTGGTTGATGCCGTAACTCAGAGAACCATAAGTGCAGAGGACTAGGATGTGGGTGAGTGACCCGAGTTACTCTGCAAGCAGAGTCCACTCAGCTAAAGCACCTTTCTGTACAGCCAGCGCAAGGTATTGTGACCAAGGAGAACCAGCCATCCCATCCCTGTGGGAGGGTTGCTTAAATCCTAGGAGAGGTTCCAAGGCCAGAGCAGATGAGCAGTTCATCATTAGTCCTCAACAGAGTGCTAAAGCTAAAGAGCTAAACGATCCTCAGATAGGACAGTCAATAGAGAAAAGACCTGGATTCACAGTAAGTGTAACCGCAGTTGAGTCAAATAACTGTATTGCCTACAGTCTCATTTTTGTACTTCAAGGACACTGGGTAAGGGAAAAGCCATAAAAATTATCCAAAGGCCACAATAAATGAACTCACAAAGAGACGTTTAAAGAGCATTATGTGATCAACTTTCCAAAAAGAACATAGAGAGAATTGATTATAATGTAAAAGTAAACTTTTCAGGGAAGTATTTTCAGGTAACAAAGTTTTACTCAGTCCCACCTAAAGAAAGAAGTAGTAAATAGAACTTTAAACCAGACAAAGGCAAATTAGAAATTAAATGCTAGCTAACGAATGCTAGGGGAACTAACAGCTGGAACAACCAACCCAAGGACACAGTGGATTAGGTGGCGTTGCAGCGTGAGGATGCGGAACTACTTGGAGGTTTTTCAAGACCAACTAGACAAAGCTCTCATCAGGCTGCTCCAATGGCAATGCTCACCCAGCTTTGCTCAGATGTTGCACTAGAGACCTCCCAAGGTCACTCCCAGCACGAGAGGCTCTGTGGCTCTCCACCTCTACATGTTTCTGAGACCAAGCTGCGTGCGTGTCTGGGGAACGCTTCACCTAAACCACTGCAGCTAAGCAGCAGGGTAATAGTGCAAACGTTACTAGTTCACAGTGCACAGTAATTTCCACAGGACAGACACACCAGTCTCAAACTCTGTGTTTAAAAAACAAACAAACAAACCCCTGACTGAGCTCCACTTTTAGGTATTTTCTCCTCACAAGAAAAATACTCTTCGGCCTCCCCCCTTAGCCTCTCACAACCACGACTTCCTCGTGCCCTTCAATCCCGCTCACCCACTGTCTCGCCGCCACGCCACTCTGCACAATCCTCTCTCCAACAGCCCACCTCGAAGCAAGGACTACTGAGAGCAGAAGGGGGTTGGACGAGTTCTTCCACGCCTGTTTCTGGTGTGCACCAGGCCACGTGCCATTTTTGTGCTCTAATTTTACCCTAGACTTCATTTCCATGTCATGTAGGCTACCAAAACATCCTTCACCAAATCCTCCAAAGAGACCTGTCAGGAGGAGGCAGTGCAGGAAAAGGACTGCCCAGCAAGTTCTTATGGCGTGCTGGAGGAAGGACAGCAACAAACCGGACTCCACCGAGGCAGATGTTACTGAACTCCACAGGCAAGATCTTGATGGAAGCAAATCTTCAAGGAAAAAAAAAAAAAAGATTACAGAAAGCTGGCAGGTCCTCAACGCAATGACGCTAATGGAACAAACAGAAATCATCCCAGTGCAAAGGAATGTAAGTGTGGTAAGAGACCAATTTGGCTAGCTCACATGAGCTCCTTATTGGTCTCAGACACAGGGAAGCGTGCATGAGGAAAGTGGAAATTAGGTCAGATTAATAAGGATAAAGCAGAAAAGAGTGGCATCAGCACCACTGACTGAACTCAAAATAGCTATGCAAAGAGACAACCAGAAACAAACAGGAAAGACAAGGTTCAATTCTTAGGTACATGAGTAAAAAACTGTAGAAGTGTGAAAAAGATTGACTGGCTTCTTGGTAGACAGGAAAAACAACAGAGATGTCACTGGCACTGAGAACATAGTGTTTTATGCCTCTTCGTGTGAATCTTCACTATAAACAGCAGTGTCCAGCAACAAACAGCCAAAGTAATGACTAAGCTATCAAAAAAAAAAAAAAAGCAATGTCAGATTTTGATTAACTTGACCCTGAAATGCTTAATTGTCTGAAGCAACCTCAGATCTGCTCAAGCTGAGAGCTCAAAGCTAATGGGGAAGCAGCTACGCTGAAAACACTAAGTAATAGTGCCTGCCTATAAAAATGAGCAAATCGAGAAGCCAAGATCTCACAAAAAAAATAAAAAATAACAACCTGTAAGTCCCTAGAAGACAAGGCAAGCAATAGTACACGTGGATTTATTAGGAACAAATTGTGTCTACCCAACGTCAGTTCCTTCTGCAGCAGGGCAGCAGACCTCCAGCACAGCAGAGAAGCAGATGTTCAGTACCACACATTAAGTGATGTTTCTGACTGTTTCACGTGGTACTTTCAAAATTAATTTAAGGAAGGATAAACCTATTACAGGCTGAGAACGATACTGATTAGATAACCACACAGAGAATATTTATCAGGATAACCATACAAATTGAAATGAGCATCAACCTGGACTGGCAAGGTTTCTCCTAGGCTCAGCTCTTTTCAATGCTCTTATTAACAAACAAGATCATGAAGAAAGCATGCTTATTAAAATTGCAGGTGACATGAAACTAAGAGGGACTGCAAGGACTGGAATCCTAACTGGCTTTGTCAAATTGGAGAAATTGTCTAAATAGGATTAAACCCCAAAGGGATGCTTGCAAGGGCCTACACTTACGCAGGATTAACCAAGAACGGGAGAGAGCTGCCGGCAGCAGCCTTCCGAAAGGGATCTGGGGCCACACTTGATCGCAGCTCAGCAGGAGCCAGCACAGCCGCACGTGTTCCGGAGAGGACAGCCGCCGGGCGGGCAGCAGCAGCCCTGCCTCGTGCTGTCCGAGCGCTGCCTCCAACCCTGGGTACCCCTGAGGGGACGGGGTCCTGCGGGGAGAGCCCGGGGGGCACGGAGACGAACAGGGGACCGGGAACGGCCACGCGCAAGGACCCGAAGTTATCCAGCCTGGAGAAGAAGGTTCCGCTGCGGTTTTCAGGTACAGAAGATGCTGCTGCAAAGAGGACGGGGACGGTCTGCTCCTCTTGTGCTCGGCAAATGGAAAAGGTTCACTTCAAATGTGCTACGGAAAACGACAGTTAAACACTGGAAGAGATTCCCAGGGAAGGCTTTAGGTACACTGCCACTGACTACCTTTTAAAGGCCAGTTAGACAAACCTTCGTCAGGAAGGACGTACCTTCCCTGTGACCGAAGGAGGCCGTTCCCCACCCACGGGCAGGCGCCGGGCTCCTCCGGACCCTGCCGGCCCCACCTGGAGCACAGCCGGCCTCGACGTCGTGTCCTCTCCGGTCCACAACTTCCACGCTCTTGGTCCTGCTGCGAGCTCTCTGCTGCTTCTTAACAGCCTCAGAACATTGTCCTCACCCTCAGTTTTGCCGTTTCTCCAGTGTCTCGCACAGATCTGCCCTTAGCACCTTCTCTTCTCCCTCTGCACTTCCGGACAGCTTTGTGTGCTCATTTAATATCTCTCAGCTCTGTGTCGATGATTCATAGTTCTGCCTTTCTATTCCTGGACCATCTCCTGTCCAAAATGAAGTCTCAGCTTATTCCCCCCTCCAGCATTTCAAGAGTGCACCCCCCAGGTGAAGTTCCACATGATTAAAGAGAGCTCTAACGAACCCCAGCTTTGCTCCCTCTTCCCCCAAGCCCTCAGGCTCGATGAGCGTGGGCATCACCCCAATCCTGCCTGCCAGGGAAGGACACAACTCAGACACTGTGACGGGGAGCAGAGGCCGTGGACCCAGCTCCTGCTCTCCCGTGTCCTTGTCCCTAAAACCCATCTGGGCTACGCAGGCTGCAGTTCGAGACGCAGCCTCTGCTACCTGGCCTTGCAGCCAAAGACCCCAGGCTTCCATGCTGCATCAATTACAATGGCACCCGTCCCCCCAGAATTGTTTATAACAAATTTGTCGCTCAGCCGCGTTCAGTCGGAAGCTGCTGCTGAGCTGCTTTCCTCACCCCTCTCGCCAGCAGGCCAAGCCTCCCTCCGAACCCCTCCTCCGGGCCCTCCTCTTCTGTCGCATCAGACGCGAGCTGCTCGCCTTCACTCCCGAACTACTCACACGCTACAGCTCCTTCCTTCGCTGCTGCAGAGCTGCCTCTGCTCCCCCCCAAACCAGGACAGCAATCTCCATTTCCCAGTTGCTAAGTTTCAGGCAAACACCTCTCTATTTCCTCCCATTTGTACTTCACGTTTGAAAAGAGGTCTCCGTAAACAAGCTGAAATCTGCTTTATTATCCTCTTTCGAATTGCTCCTTAAAGCTCTCCTGTGCCTCTGTACCCTCCAGAATCATCAAAACCAGCCCAGCTTAGCCACCCGCCACGTTAAGCCCCGCCACGACGCAGCCCGCAGCCGTCCCGCTGTCTGCAGGCCCCCCTCGCTCAGCGGCACCCGTCTCCCATCTCCGAAACCTCCAGAGCTCCGTGCAAGGCTCTCTTTGTTCTGCATTTTCACTGCCTCTACCGCAGGAGGAACCAGATTCAGATTAGGCTCCAAGGTGTGATTGTAATGGGGGAAAATGAAGTAGCAAAGCAGCAGAATCCCACCTGATCGCTGCCAAACAGAAGTGGCACGGTGCCCCCAGCCCCGCAGCACGCCGCCGTGCCAGGACAGCACCACAACCGGCCAGCAGCACCTGGGGGCCGAGGAAGGGGCAAGCACGCGCTAGAGGCTTATCAGAGCAGTTAAAAACCCCTTAATTAGGGACAGGAGTCACCACTGGGCGAACTATCCGAGTGGTCTGAAAAACCACAGCAGGATGCAGGCGAGCAGTAACCACGCTGCAGGGCTCACGTTTCAGGAGCTGACAGCCTGTGCTCTCCGCCGCAGCAAGGCAAGACACCAGCTGAAACACCTGAAGCCAGCGGCTCCCAGCCCTCCAGGGCCACAGCACCGGTGTTAGACCAGGATTCTGGACACGGCAGCCTGCATCCGGTTAGCTAGCAACGGAGCCGCGGTGCTCCTGATGACTGAGTGGATTTCATCACCACACAGATGACAGGGGAAGAGCGAGATATCACACGTAACCTCGGGCAAGAGCTTCCAGAGCGGCTCACGCCCGCCAGAGGCTGCGGCGCTGCGATGCTGCCCCACGGCAGCACGCCTCCAAGGATGGGGGTGAGCGTCCCGGCGAGGCCCCCCCGCGCAGGACCCCTCGGACCCCCATTCTCTTCTCCTTCCTGGCCCGTCCGTCACACCCAGCCTGGGGCGTCCAACACGGGGAGCCAGGCAGCCCCCGCCGCCCACCTCCCACCTCCCAGCGTCACGCAGCAGAACGGGAGCCTGCTGTGGTGAGCAGGAAACCAAAGCTCATCCTCGGTTTCTGGAAACATCAGGTTTTCATTCTGCGGGCAATCTGGTGAGCTCCAGGACTAACGTGTCCCGCGTCCAGCCTGCGTGATGCCACAGCCCTTCCCTCCGTGCGGCATGAGCTGCTCGCTCTGCTCTGTCCTGGGATCTACCTATTGGTAGGAACCTGGAAACAGCAGGGCTCCGTCAGCTTTGGTCGAAACTGGACAACGGGTCTGAAAGGTACTGGGGCAGGAGGAGCAAACAGACACAGAACCCGGCTTAACCATGCCAACCTCCTCCTAGCAGTACAACAGGTTAAAATTCTGGTGATTTTTTAGCCTTCCCGCCTTGGAAGGCTCCTTGCTGAGTGCTCCTCCACCACACTCAGAAATCCACCTGGATACACGCCCCCACACTGCTAGCGAACACCCAGAGCATCGCAAGAGGATGAAGAGAAGAAGGAAGGAAAAAGACACTTTCCATTTTCTTGCAGGGCACTGTAGGCAGAAATAAGCCAGGTGTGATTCGTCCCCTCCACGCAGCTGCTACATGGGAGGCTCTGACCCACAAAGTCCTGGAGGTTGATTTAAAAAAAAAATCAGATGCCAAGTAGGAGGGTGGGATCGTGAAAAGGAAAAGGAATTCTTCCCAGCAAGGGATGCGACAGGAAGCATGATGGTGCTAGCCAAGGCTAAAAGCTCCATCCGTGGGCAAGCTGCTAGTGCAGCTCCTGCACCCCTCCATTTCCAGCAGCTAGGCTCGCGTGTCGGCCTTTCAGCAGAACACTTCTTCCTTCGGAACTCACGGCCACCGCCCCCAGCCTCCTTCACCCACCGCTAACTACGGTTAGGCAGATTAGTCCCCATTAGACACCACGGCAATCTGGTTTGGCTGCCCAGAGAAGCCAGCGGTGCTACCACCAGCCGGGACTCGCCAACGCCTTTACTCCTCACCCCAGCGGAACTCCAGAGGCGCTGAGAGCCCGGGCACTGCCCAAGGCTCGCCGGCCTGCGGACAAGCGCTGCCAGGAGCCCCATCACCCTCCCGGGAAGGGCTGCGAGGTGGCTGCTCGCAGGCCAGTCCGCGAGAACTAACCCCGCCTGAATTTCTCCTGCTGGGGCCTCACCAGGCAGAGCCCGGCCGCCCCAGCTGAGCACAGGAGAAATGCAGAAGCAGCACGGCCAGAAAATGAGCTCTGCTCAGGCACAGATGTGAAGGCGGCTCTTGGGATGGGACCGGCACAGCCATCGCACCCCGAGAGCAGCCCCGGCTGGGGCGCAGAACCGCCTCTGAACAGGGAAAATACTGGGTGAAACCAACTGGAGACAGCCCTTGCTGGCAGAAATGACAGCTATTGGTTCAAGGACAACTGAATGACCCAGGGGAAGAGGGACCCTACAAGGACTAAGAGCCACACAGAAACCCTACCTAGCTCAGGAAGACCCGGTGAGGTCTGTCAAAACACGAAGACAAAGCAGCCTGTAGGCAGGCGCTGGTTCTTACGCTCTTCACTGCGTATTTGATTTGTGCTGCCGTCACGATCAGTACATTTCATCAACAGACCTTCGCTGCAAGCCGCCTGTCTCTCACCAGCTCAAAAATCAGCAGAACTCAGCAAAGTCAGGTCCATTCCTACCCACCCCTGACTACGCTTTGCCACCTCCTCATCCGTGCCCACGCTGGTGCTCCCGCAGTCACACCGTGAGCCCAGGAGGAACTGAAACCTGACCCAGGCAAAGCAAAACGAGAGCGTGGTTTCCAGCAGGGCAGCTCCCTGACCCGGCAGCGTGGACGCGAGTGCCAGCAGAAGGAAGGGAGTCGAGGCTGGGTAAGAGGAGCCACATCACCCCTTACAGCAACCACCACGCGCTGTTGGATTGAAGGAATTGCGAAACTGCAGCCACAGAAGTCTGCTCTGATGCTCCCACATCCAAACCTGGCTCTTCTCCTGCGGCACACCTCCACGTCCGCATCATTTCGTCCAGCCACAGCACCAGAGCTCCTGACCCCTCGGCACCAGAGACCTTCTCTTCCTTCCCCGTGACATCTGCAACTCCATCCTGCTCAGACTTCAGCTACTGAGACCACCCGCCCGTCTTGCTGCTGCTCCCTCATCTCCCTCAGCATCAGGCAAGTTCTTCTTCTGTTCTTCCGCCTCTCCCGCCCGTCCCTGTTTCGGAGCTGTCACTGAGGTGAGAGCAGTCGCACTGCCCATCCGCGCGCAGCACCTGCCAAGCGTCCTCGCAGATGGCTGTGGCCAGGGCACAAAGCCCCATTCAGCGGGCGGGCGCCTCCGTCCAAGCGTGCCAGAGCCGTGCCCGGCTGCTCCCCAGCCCCCAGGGCTCTCCTGCCCCCGGCTCCGGGGCCAGGCCACCACCGGCTCTGCTGGGCGAGGGCGCGCGCTGCGTGCGGTCCCTCTGAAGCTCCCACACGCCCCGTCCAAGCACCCGACACGACGTGCCATCGCAGCGGTCGCCCAGTCTCTCCTCCTTGCACTCCTTCAGCTACCTCTGCTCCAAATGCCCCCCAGAGCACAAGGCCAGGGTGGCCGAAGAGCCCTGGCCCGGTCTGCTGGGGGACTCGGACCTGCTCTGAGCTCCCAGCTCCTGCCCTGCACCCGCCGCCCCAGCAGGACCTGAGCAAGCTCCGTCCCTCCACCGCCACCATTCCTTGTGGTTTCCAAAGCTTTGGGAATTCACAGGCACACACAAACAGGACAATTCTGCAGAGGTCATGGAATTGGCAGGAAAGAGCCGGCTCAGCAGAACACTCTCCTTCCCCAAGGGTGTAATTTACTCCAGGCTGATTCAGCGGCGCGCGGCCACGCCGGTGCGTGGCCCGGCAGCTCGGGGCTCGGAGGAGCGGCAGGGCTCCGGCCAGCTCCAGGAGGCAGCTCCCGCCTCCGTCCTGCGCGCTGCAGATCGGAGCATCAGGAAGCCGCTCCGAAAGACGTTGGAGAAGGATTCTGAACAGAGCTGTAAAACTTCTGCAGGACTGACTAAATGACTAAGTTCAGACAGTTAAATTCATCGGGAAAAAAAGGGACAGGAAAGTGTCTTCATCAACTGGTACCAGTGGCTTTCAGCACACACACACACACAAAAAAATAGTACAAAAGGACTACTTCCTCTCAGAAAAACACACAGAAACCCAGGGTCTCGGAGATGCCCATTGAACAGTAGCTGCTAATTATTCACAGCAAGGTGGCTAATAATGCAGAAAAAACCCTACAGGAACAGGCCCTTACGCTGTAACCTATCCCAAAGACGCACCTTAACCAGGTGCCTTATGTTTATCTGACTGGGAAAAAGCTGAGCCCCGGGTACGAGGGGGTTGGCACGAAGCGACCAGCAGTCCGTTCCGGTTTTCAGCGCGGTGAAACAGCTGGGAACTGGAGCAGCCAACCCCAAAAGTACTTTCTGCCCAGCCAAAGCCAAACGCAGAGCACAGCTAACCCAGCCACTCTGCTACCAGCCCAAGGGCTTTTTTCATCGTGTAACTCTTCCAGAGGGGTAACAGCAGAAAAACGTAGCGGAGAGCTTTCCAAATTATTTCCTCAATTGACGTTGGAGACGGAGAGCTTCTTGCCCCCGCCTCCTGGCCACCAAGCCCTCTCACCACGGCTGACAACCTCCCCCAAGCTTTTCCTGAAGAGCTGAGCCTCCAGAAGGCTGCAAGACGTATACATGGAAGCTAACGCTGGGAAAAAAAGTCCTCGTGGTTTGACAGAAGCTCTCTCCAAGCATCTCAGCTACTTCTCCTCTACTGTCTCCTCCCCCCTCAGCTTCGTAACTTCACGCACGCCGACCACCGCTGCGCAGCCGTCCTGGCGCCCCACCACCGACCTCCTTGCTCCCTGATCCTCGCCGCCTCCTCCCACCTTCCTGCCCCGGCCGGACCCCGCTGCCTCCTGCTGCCAGCTCTCTCACTACAGGCCTGGCTATATTCTGTTCAGAGTAGCACAGTTAGAGGTCACATTTACTGCAAGCAGGGGTTGTACCAACCTCTCTACCAAAGCTGCATATCATTTTGCTTTAAGCATACACAGAAATCTTTTACAGAGCTCCACAGCTTGCAGCGGTCTCCAAAATTTGGCAAAGAAGCCTGGGACGAGGGAGGGAGATGCTTTTTGCTAGCCCCCTGAAAATCTGTCCAAACTTGGCGGTTGGAAAGTACCGAGCACCACCGGGTCTCGCCTGTGATTCAGCCGGCGTTGGGAACGTGCCAGAGCCCGTCGCGCTCCCCAGCCCCGCGCACCCAACAGCCTCCGCTCATACCGCAGCCTCTGCGCCGAAGCTCGAGCTACGAAGAGGAGACGAAAATAAAGCACGATTCCCCCTTCCTCCCACAGCGACGGTCTTAACAACATCTCAGTTTTCGTCCCAGGAGACGCTGCACCAGCAAGCAGCCACCAGCTCCTCCCGCGCTCAATTTTCGCCACTGTCACAAGCTCCAAACTCCCCTCGTTCCTCCTCGGGAAAAGCCTCGCTCCCCCCCGACCAGCAGGGCTACCGGCACTCCCGGCTCCACAGCCGCCTACCGACACGTTCCCGCTACCTCCCTTTGGCAGCGCTGTCTGCAGAAGGAGCCGCAAAGCCACAGTGGTTCTGCACGACATCTCCCGCTAACGCGCTTCCCCCTCCTGCCAGCCGGCATTGCTCGGAAGAGCAGAAGCTGCACCGAAGCCTGCCCAGCCACCCGGGCTGCAGCGCGGGGCGAAACGCACGGGCACGCTGCTGCAGCTGCCGAGTGGGAACTGGCCTACGTCCTTTTCATTTTTAAAAATGAAGGAACTGCCTACAGGAAAGGATCTGTTAAGAGAATACAGACAAGTTTTGCTGCATCCAGCACTCGACACGGGAAGTCGGATTTCAGATTTCACTTGCAACTTAAATAGCACAAGAACAACGGCAGCAACTGCTACGACCACAGAATCTCAACAAGAAAAATAAACACAGACCCCTCCTGCAGCCATGTCTGTATCAAGCCCAGAGCACACGGTTTAGAACGATATCTCATCCCAGGCTGCCAAGATGCTTCGAGAAACGATAACTTATCTGTAGCAAAACCCTTCCAGTGCCTAATTACCCCCACCGTCACCTCGGTCTCTCACATTCAGTAACGTATCGCATTTAACTGCCCAATCGCAGCGTGTGTTCACCGGGATCGCTCTTTAATCCGGTGCCTAACAGGAAAACACAGATGCAGCACGGATAAGGAAACGGCCTGCGGGATTCCTGCTCTGCCAAAACAGAAGCTGGAAAGCAAGGAGCGATGGGGCCGGGAGGGACCAGGAGGCACAGGGTGGTTCCGGGCGCGGGGCAGGCACAGCGCCAGGGGAAGCCCGGCTCTCCCCAGCGCAGCCCTGCGCGATGCGAGCGGCACCGCCACCGCCTGCAGCCCCTTACCCCTCGTTGTGGGGTTAAACACGCCAGCCGCCAGCCGCCTCGGGAAGCACCGGCCCTTCACAGCTGCACGTGAAAGAATTCCGTTTTCACACCTCCCTGCGAGCAGCAGCAGAACGCATGCAAAATGAGTGAAGTTGCTAAGAGACGCACCTAAACGGCAGTGTGCTCACCGCCAGCCTACAACTGTTTACATCCTGAAGGACACGGCTCAGGTAGGCAGCAGCAGGTAAGAGCAGAAAGCTGCGAGGGAAGCAGTGAGGTGCTGCAGCACAGAGAGGCCGGGCGGGGGGACACGAGGAGCCCCCGGGGCCGTGCAGAGGGGCCCTCTGCGCAACGCCCGAGCAGCGGCCGGTTTTCACACAGCCACCTTTAGCGTGGGTCGGTGCTGTCCCACGGCACGGGGAACGCAAGCAGCATCAGGCACCGTAATCACGGCCACCGCTCCCACAGGTCTGCCACCGCGACAGGCGCTGGGGGCGGCTGAGAGCCTGCAGGAAGGCAGCAGGAAGGCGGCACGACGGCTCCGGGGCAATGGCCCCGAGGCAGGGCCATCCCGGCCCCCCCAGCTGGGGGCGGCTGCAGCCCCGCACCCTCCCCCTGGGCCCCTGAGCTAATCCCATCCCTCTTCATCTCATTGAATTCCATTAATTCAACGACTTTCTGTGGCAGGAAATCTCACGGAGCAGCCTCAGAAGTGAAGAAGCCCCCTCCTTTTTATTGGTTTTACATTTCCTCCATTCTGATCTCGTGGAACGTCCTTTGTTCTTGCACCACGAGACAGACGAGGCAAATTCTCAGATTTACGTTCCCCCGACCGTTCAATCCTTCAGGCCTCTGCCGCAGTCTGTCTCGCCTTTCTTCCTGCCGAAGCGGCCGCCCGAGGCCTGACGCAGGACGCGGTGGCCTGGCTGAGCGCGGCCCAGGCCCCGCGGCAGCTCCCTGCCCGAACCGACCCCGGGGGCCGCGGCTCTCCGGGACCGTCCGTCCCCGCGTGCCTCCCGCAGCCACGTTTCGAGGTGGGCCGGGGGCAGCGGGCCCGAGCGCAGACAACGAGAAGCACAGCGGGAAGCCAGCAGTGCCAGCCGGGAAAGCAGCCACCATTCCTCGCAGGGACCCAACGGCACACGCAGCACCGGCGCTGCCCTGTTTCTGCCCAGGGGCGAAGCCCTGCCGCAGAGCCGGGAGGTTTCGGGTCACCCTTCGGGTCGGACCGCGACCCCCAGCCTACGGCCAGCCCCGGGCCCCCAGGACACGGCCACGAGCTCCCCTCCGTCCCCTCGCCCCCCGCCCCGGCTCGGTCCCGCCGCCGCAGAGCCCGGGCCCGGCCCGCAGCTGCCTGCGTTTTTAACGGCCCCGGGCTCGGGCCCGGCCGGCCGCGATCGCCGCCCGACGCCGGCAGCCGGGGGCTCCCCCCCGCCCGGAGCGGGGCACCGGGGCCGCCCCCGCCCCGCTCCCCGCCGCCCCCGGCGGAGGCCGCGGCCCCGGGCCGGGGATGGGCGGCGAGGCCCCTCCGCGCCCCGCAGGCCCCGCGCCCGCCCTCCGCCGCAGGCCGCGGCCCCCGCCGCTCCGCCGCCCCCGCGGGCCCGCAGTGCCGGGGGCGGCCGCCGCTGCCGCTGCCTCTGCCGCTGCGGCGGGGCCCGCGGGCGGCCCGGCCCGGCCCGGCGGGCGGCGCGGGGCGGCGGGCAGGGCTCCAGCGGCACGGGGGCGGGCAGCGGGCGAGGCCGCCGCCCCCGGCGGGCACCGGGAGCAGGTGCAGCGGGCGGCGGGGACAAAGGGCGGCGCGGTGCGGGGCGGTTCGGTTCGGTTCGGCCCGGCCCGGCCCGGCCCGGCCCGGCGCCGCCGCTCACCCTCGATGGAGATGACGTGCTCGCGGATCTGGCTCTGCAGCGCCAGGTCCTCCACGCGCTCGATGAGGTCGTAGATGGCGTAGATGTTGGGGTGCACCGACTCGAAGCGCCCGATCTCCGCGCGGATCGCCGCCGAGTTGGACAGCCCGAACTGCGGCGGCGGCGGCCCGCCGGGCTGCGGGCCCGAGGGGCCGGGCACCGGCACCGGCACCGGCCCGCCCGGCGCCGCCAGGCTCTGCTGCTGCGGGCTCTGCCCGGGCCCGCCCTGGAAGTTCATGGCGGCGGCGGCGGCGGCGGCGGCGGCGGCGGGGGGGGGGGGCCGGCGGTCAGCGGCGCGGGGCCGCCGGGAGCCGCTGCATGGCCGCGCTGGGCGGGCGGTGCCGGCGCTGCGGCTCGGCCGCCCCCGCCGCTCGCTGCGCTCCGCGCCCGCCGCTCCCCGCCGCCGCCGGCCGCGTCACGCCCCGCCCCCGCCCCGCGTCACCGCGCGCCCGGCCGGCCCCGGGGCGGGACGGGGCGGGGGGGGGGGGGGGCGCCGCGAGGGGGGGGCGCGGTGCTGCGGGGCCCGCCCCGCCCCCGCCGCCCCCCGCCGGGCCCCCCCCGCGCAGCCCCCGCGGCCCCCCGCCGGGCGGTGTCCGGTCCCCGCTCGGTGCCGCCCCCCCGCCCCGCGCCTCCCCCGCTTCCACCCGCGCCGGTCTCGGCCCCCGAGGCCCGGACCGGGATCGCTCCGCACGCTCCCCCACCCCTGCTTCACCTCCCCGCTTCGTTCGGGGCAGCGTCGCCGCGCCTCGCCCCGCCAAGGTCACCCCTCGCGGTACCGGGGGGTCGGTGCCCGGCAGTCCCCGGCAGTGCCCCGGTGGCCGCGGGTCCCTCGCGGGTGCCACTCGGTGCCACTCGGTGCCACTCTCCGGTCCGTGCCTGGCCACCGCGCCGGTGGATGCCCCGCGGCACCGGCACGGGGGTGTGGGGCTCGCAGGGCAGGAGCCTGGTACCGGGCTGGGGGCTGCTGTGAGCCGGGCCCAGCCGCTGCCCGGTGCCAGAGCAGCGCCAGCTCCGGCTGCCCCAAAGGGCCACGGCTGGGCCGTGAGTGCTGCTGGCTGTGCTGCTGGGGGAGCAGAGTTAAGGAAGGGGGGAAAAAAACCGCTGCACAACAGCAGCTGGGAGAGGGGAGAGAGAAATGTGAGAGACCCTGCAGCCCCCGGTGAGTGCAGCAGGAGGCAGGAGGTGCTCCGGGCACGCAGCAGCAGTTCCCCTGCGGCCGGTGGAGAGGCCCCTGGTGGAGCAGGCTGTCCCCCTGCACCCACGGGTCCCACACGGAGCAGATCTCCACGCTGCAGCCCGTGGAGGAGCCCCCGGTGGAGCAGGTGGATGTGGCCTGGAGGAGGCTGCGGCCCATGGAGAGCCCCCGCAGGAGCAGGCCCCGGGCCGGAGCTGCAGCCCGTGGAGAGGAGCCCCCGCAGCAGGAGCAGGGGGTCTGGGGGGAGCTGCCGCCCACCCGTGGGGGACCCGTGCTGGAGCAGTTTGCTCCTGGGGGATGGATGGACCCCGTGGTACGGAGCCATGTGGGAGCGGTTCTTGAAGAGCTGCTGCCTGTGGGCAGCCCCCGCAGGCTCAGTTCGGGTGAGTCTGTTTTGCCCGTGACGGTAATTGTGGAGTGATCTCCCTGTCCTTATCTCATTATCTCAGCCTCTGAGCCCTTTTTCATCATAGTTTCTCCCCTTCCTTTTTTTTTGGGGGGGGGGGGTGAGAGTGTGGCGTGCCGGGGCTGAGGTGCCACAAGTGTGAAGCCATGGTGGGGGCACTGGCAGGTGGGGGTGGGCACCATTGGGTCCCCTGTCGAAGGCATATGCGGGGTGTGCCGACACAGGGCCTGGAGATGGGGCGGGAGGGAGCACAGCCTGCGCCCGGCCGAGCGGGGCTCAGCAGAGTGAGAGCGCCTGTCAAAACGTTGAGAAACAAAGAAATTGGGATCATAAGCCCTGGCTGGTGAAGTGTGATTCGGGAGGCAAAGCGCCAAGGAAGGACTGTCCGAGAGAACCCAGCCCAGAGCGGTTCCTTCTCACATCGCGTCAGGAGCCACGGCCCCCAGGGGCCACCCGGAGCCCACCCGGGGGTATCGGGGCAGGGGCTGGGGCACAGAGGACAGGCAGGGGGCTCAGGGGGGCTCTGGGGACCGGGGGCAGGCTGGGCACAGGCATGGGCGCAGCCATGGGGGGGTCACTTGTGCAGCCCCAGGCAGGCTGGGGCATCCCTGAGCCCATTACGGGGCAGGGGGGCAGGGTAGGGTGGGTGGCACCCAGTCGTGGGCTGGGGAGGAAGGGATGGCAAAGCCAAACGAGCCGGGCACTCGGATGATGCTCCTGGGGCGGTCAGAGCAGAGAAACGGGGGGGCCCATGGACGGTGGGAGGTGGCTGGGAGGGCTGCGGGGGCACCCGGCTGACGTGGTCTGCAGGAAGCCCTGCAGAGGAGGAGGAGGACGATGGCCATGACAGCGTCAGTGACTAGAAAAACTTCCCCGGGCTCAGGAAATCTTGTGGGATGCGAATAGCTGGGTGCTGGGTGAGTGTCTGCGGGACAGCCACCTCTCTGCCCTCTCTGTCTCCCTCTTTTGGCCTGTAAGGGTTCCTCCGGAGCTCGCCCACGGAACCGAGCACTGGCTGGGGCTGGAGGCACCTCCGGGCGCCTCTGGTCCCAGCCCTGCTCCAGCAGCACCCGGAGCAGGTCCATGTCCAGGCTCCTCCTGGGATGGAGCCCCCGGCACCTCTCTGCACAGCCTGTCCCAAGGCTCCGGACCCACACGGGACAGGAGTGCATCCTTTCCACCCCCACAACCAACACCATGAGCAGTTATTTAAAAAAAAAAAAACCACAAAGCACTTTTATGAGCGTCTTGTTGAAAGCTTTCAGAAAATCCACGTTCGTTGTACTGATTGGATCAGCCTCACCTCCACGCTTGTTTACACTTCCAAAGACCTCTTTGTGGATCTGAGTCACCAGTTCTCTCTACAAAAGCCAGGCTGACTCTTCCCTAATTTGTCATATTTAAACACATCTACTCCTATTCTTTGTTATATTTGCTATTGAATTGTTTGGTACAGAAGTTAGCCATAGTGGTTTGCAGTTCCCAGGCCGTGCCCAGAGCCCTTTTGAAGATGTATTTTTTTTTTTAATTTTAATTTTAATTTTAATTTTAATTTTAATTTTTATTTTTATTTTTATTTTTATTATTTGTGTCTTCCTATTCCTGTTCGCAGCAGGTAACGTAAATGCCCGGCTGCAGAGGCACCGAGCAGCTGCCTCCCACGTCTGAGTGCCTCCAGAGGGCTGCAGGGTGCCACGGCCCCCACCAGCCCCACACAGAGAAACGATTTTCTGCAGGTCCCTGGGAGCACTGACCATATGAAATGGCCTTATGCCCAGTATCACCATCGTGGCTTCATGAAACTCTGGTACCACGTGCTGAGGCTTCCACAGTACATGTGCCTAAGAAAAGACCGATCAGGCAGGGTTGCCCTGTGGGCATCTCCCAGTTCCTCCGCAGTTAGGAACCTTCATTTCATCACCTCCAAATAAGAAGGACAACAATGTCCAAAGCTGCTCTCTGGGGACCCTCCCCAGGCATCCCACCTCCCGCAGCAGCACCAACAGCAGGCTGCAGCTCCCGGGCGCTGCTGAGCCGCGTGCGCGGTCCTGCACTGCAAGGCTCCGGGGCGAGCAGCAACTTTGTCATCTCTTCGGCAGAGCCATTGCACCCTGGGGAGCTCCTGGAGGTCCATGCGGAGATTCTGGTGTTTCCGTGAGGCCTGTGGGGCCGAGGCAGCAGGTTCGGTCTTTGTTTATAAATACGTACGGACATGTATGCACACATGCGTCTGTTTCAATGTTTTCCCTTTCTTTCCTGGAGAAGGGACAAGAGAAAAAGAGAACAAAATTCATTACTTTCTTCTTTTCTCCTTATATTTATGCACTGGAAGAGCACTGACAATGAACCCTACCACAGCTGGATGAAAAGCATTAAAGGATGAACCTAAGCACCCACTCTCATCCTGCAACCCACAGAAACCCACGGGTCTGCTTAAGGAACAGGCACCTTGGCAAGCCTGCGGGGAGCCTCTTAGCCTGAAACTGTTGGCTTCAGATCTGGGTCAGAGCACGGATCGATATGCGGTGTGGATCTCAGCACTGCCCTTCCGTCGGCGTTTGACTCCCAGGTCAGGGTCCTGAGTGAGACCTGTCATTCAGTGCTCTGTAAGGGATGGATGGTGGTGTAAGGTATAATCCGTGAGCAGTTGTCCTACAATTAGTGTTCATAAAGGGTCTGCATCAATCTGGACAAAGAAGTGATAATCCTGGCCAGTAACATGTTTATGTTCAGAAGGCTTAATTTCCTTGAACAGAGGAAGGTCAAGGAAAATCACTGAAAAGGAAAGATTAGACTGAAAAACATGAATTTAAATGCAAACCCCAAGCAGAATTTCTTAGATGACCAAGAAAAAGGGACAGATTTGAAAATCCGCCTTGAAAGGACTGGCATCACATGTCTAATTTTGGGCTGTCTGGAGCAATGTGCTGCTTTCAGGCAGCGTTTCCCTGTGCTGATCGCAGGGGAGATTTGGGCTGCTCTGTGATAACTGGGTCCTTGAGGTTAGCAGCATGGCTCCTGTTGAGACACGGTGTCAAAGCGTATTTATTTTCTTCCAGATTTGCTCCATCATTTCCCCAATTGATAACACCACAGGCTCTTTCCGAGCACCGTGTCAGCCGGCTGTGCCTTTTCCCCCACACGATCAGCCTCAGCTTCCCGAGCCGCAGGACACGCGGACTCGAGCACCAGGAGGAGCATTGCAGGGGCTCGGCCGGGCCACCCGGATGCTGGATCTCGCCCACTGACCCCTCGTGGGACCACGGAGGTTCTTTTGCCCGCAGCGCAACATTTGGCTCAGATGAATTGCGCAGAGGTTTGCTGAGACCTACAGGCACCTGCGAGCAGAGGACCGACGTCCACCCCGCTGCCAAAACGTGCGCTCTGCTTGTGCACCCCGCGGCCGGGCTGCATCTTCATTGCGCTGAGGACAGCGGGGGCGAGCCAGCGTCCCCTTGTCCCCACCGCCCCGCCACCGGCCCGGCAGCTGCCCGCGCTCCCTGCCCACCCTGCCTGCTGCTGCGTGCCCGCAGGACCAGAGCCATTCCCCCTGGAAACGACCTCGGCACGCCAGCCAGCGAGCACGGATGGCCAAGTGAATGTAAGCTGATGCTAATAAATCTCCTGTGGATACATCCCTACATTGAGGTTTGTTGTTTGCATAAACGGCATAATTAACCGCATGTATCTGTGCCCCCCTGCTGCCAATCTGGACCTTTGATACAGCTGCTGTGCCCCCGACCCCGCGCCGCTCCTTGCCCTGTGCCTGCGCACCCCTCGCCTGTTGGTGCCGCACGCGTCGCCAGCGGGATGCCACGGGGCCGGAATGTCCCCTGAGCCTCACCAGGAGCATCGCCACCCCTCGCCGGGCAGCAGCTGATGGGTTACATTGGGAAGGTGATCGGCCAGCTTTGCACCTCCCTCACGCTGCATGTACCTGAGCCACATTTTCTCCCTAGCAGGGTATTTGGGCACCGTCACAAATCACCGCTCAGCCCCGGCTGTGACGAGATTGTAAGACTTAGGAGGATCAAAGTAAGGCATTTTCTCCAAACCTCAGCTAACTTTCATGTTTCTTTCCTGAATCCTGTCAGGTGTTTTAATAACTGCTTAAAATGCACACTTCTGGTGCCATTTTCCAGCACTGCTCTCACCTCTGCTGAATGCAGCAACACAGCCCCACAGCTGCTGCCCCATCACCAAAACCGCCGCCTTGCACACCCATGGGGGGGTCCCCCACACCACTGCCTTGCACATGCGCCTGGGGATTCCTTGTCCATCTGTGCCCCCCAGTCTGTGATTTTAACTGTGTCTCCCACAAATATTCAGCACCTGTGGTTTTGTGCTGGCTCTAAGACCACCAAGGGAGCTGCTAAATGCCACCAGCACTGCAGAGGTCTTTCAGGAAGGCTTTCAGGAAAAAAAAAAAAAAAACTGTTGACAAACGCATTTTGAATTCATCAGTTAGCTTTTGGAGTCAATTAGTAGTTCTTTATTAGCACTGTACAGTGCTAAGTTTTCAAGTCAAAAAGTCCCACGGCACTGAGTCAATTTTCTTACTGAAGCAAATGGTGTTAAATCCGCACTTTCTTCAAAAATGAAGACGGGGTTGTTTGAAAAGGCTGCTCCCACCAGGTGAGCTCTCAGGCGAGGCACAGGAAATTGTTCCTGCAAAGCAAAATGTTAAATTCTTGACTGGCAGTTGGAAACAGGTTTTACCAGAGGAGAAGAACAGACCACCGGCCGCGTCCCCAGCCCAACCGTGTGGCACCCGGGGCACTGCTCGGGCATGGGAGGTGGCCCAGCAGCAGCCGAGGTTCCCGCGGTGGTGCGGCACGGTGGGGCCGGGCTGAGAGCCCCCAGCCCTGCCGGGGAGTTGGGTCCCCCCCGGGTTTCACCCTTAGACCGAGCGGCGCCGTCGTCCCACACGTGTAGCACATGGGGTCTCCTGTCCCGGGTGCCCCTCTTGTGCCGCAGACCGAGGCGCTCCTCCCGCCCTCAGCAGCTTCCCCACCGGCCGCTGCGATTGCACACCCACCGCAATGCTTGTAAATCAACGAGGCTGCCAACTGCACGGCTCTGCTCCTTGCATCGGCCGCAGCTCTCCTCGGAAGCCGCAGCCATTAACGGCCGGTAGCAGCCTCGGCATCCCGCGGCTCGATCTGACCGCTCCCTGCCCCGGCCCCGGGCGCTTTGAGCCTCCAGCAGCCCCCACCGGCACCGCGCGGCCCCCGGGAGGGCAGGGGCTGTCCCACGCGAGGTGGCTGCACCTGGGGAAGCCACGGGCATGGGTGGGCGCTTGCCCACCGCGGCTCCTGTGCCGCTCGCTCCCGTGCGGGTGCCGCCTCCGTCCCCAAAGGCTGCGGCATCAGCAAGCGCGTCGTCCGCCGTGTGACAACGAGCCCACCGCCCTGCTTCCTTCCAGTGCCGGGGAGAAATACCAAACTCTCCGCTTTCACAGCATCGTACACAGCGTCAGCGTTAACCTCCATGTAGCAGCACACAGTACAGCACCGCTGACACTTCTTCTATCCCTAATGGATTTTTAATCTCCTCCTCCTGTCCTTGGCATGACCTGGCACTTACTTCTTCCTCATGTCTTTAACTTCCCTTATCATTTTTCCATGTACCATAAATTCTGATTTACAGTGATTTCGGTTTCCAACTGGCACCGTTCACTACGCGTGGCTTTGTGTCCTGAGTTCCTAAGGAACCAGTCAGAGATGCCATCCAGCTGGGGGTTATTCAAGCGGCTGCCTCCGAGGAGGCTCCGGTGCGCTCCGGCAGGGGCTGGGCTCCGCAGGACGACTTCCCCCGGGGGCAGCCCCGCAGCGCCCGGGCCGCCTGCGCCCCCCCGCAGCCACCCAACGGCCCCGCTCTGAGGCTTTGCTGAGGCCGTGCGTCAAAAATCGCTGCTGCTGGAGCAAAGCCTGGGCTTCGCTGAAGAACAAGGTCCTACCGTGGCTGAAAATGTCAGATTGCTTCAGAAACCTTTCTACAGCCTGGCGGGAGAGCAGAAGTCCTTCTGCAGGAAGATGTGAACCCAGACTACCCCACGAAACCAACCTAAGTGGGACACCTGCCTTTTTGTCGTGGTTTTCTTTTATTACAGGAACAAGCATGGCACTTCCACTGACGGCGCAGAGGAGCCCACGCCTGGACGGACCCCAGGGCGCGGATCCCTGCTGCGCTCCAGTTGCTCTGCTCCTTCCAGGCCCCTCCAGCCCGTGGCCGCTGCGCGCTGCCAGCCCTGTGGGGAGGGCAGCTCCCGGGGGCCCTGTCCCCAGCACCTCCGCTGCGGGCGGCCGGTCCTGCGCTGAGGGACTTGTCCAAAGTCACGGGGACAGCAGCAGCTTGGCTCTTGTGGCTCAGAGGCACTGGAAGCCCTGCTGTCCGTGCTGCCTGGCCTGCACCCAGCATGCCTTGTCCTGGCTGGAAACCTTCTTGGTAAAAGACAATTGGTAACAAGATAAATCAGGGGAAATGTATAAATGAGCTTTTCTGACCACAGAATTAGACACAACAAAAGAAAACATGAGCTCAGGAGGAAAAAGTCTTGCATTTTCATGGGCCCCTACAAGAAATGGACTGCAATAATCCCCAGATGCAGAGCACAGAGGTGGAGGAAGAGGAGAGTGAGGACGAGGACAAGGAGGAAGATGAGGAGAACACCATCCTGGTGGTGATGCAGGGTGCCCGTGGCCGTGGCAGAGCTGCCCCCATGTCACCGTGGGGGGGGTCTGGAGGTCCGGGTCTCAGCGTCCATGTGGCCCTGGAGCAACCGCTGACAGAAAAGCCCCGAGACCACCAGTGCCTGCCCCGGAAAAGAGTTGAGCTGAGAAGATGTCAGGGAGAAACGGAGCTGCACTCCTCCATCGCTTGTGCTGCTGTGGGTTACTCAAGGAGACTGAGAATGGGAAAAACTGGACCAGGCAGAATTATGTTAGCATGGGGACTCTTGCCCTAAGGAGGCATTTCATCAGTCAGACGGCAGACATCCCAAGGCTGTCAGCAGGGAAGCCCAAGGAGCGCGGGCAGCATCTCCGTGATCTCCTCTGCTCCGGTGGCCGTGAGGACGCCCAGCTGCGGAGCACAGCACGGTGCCAGCTGAAATCCCGAGGGCAAGGGAGCTCAGGCCTCGCTGAGACCTGGGGCAGAAATCCCCCTCCAGCATCTCGCTGAGCGTTTCCTGTAGCTTGATGCTCAAACTTGCAGCCTAAATGAGGAGAACATTTTCCAGGCGGCACCACGGCTGAGTGCCGGTCCTGGTCCCCTGCCTCCTCCCGTCACGCCACCGCCAGTCCGACACGGCCACAGCACCAGCCCCGCGGGCCTGCAGGGCCCAACCGAGCGGGACAGGCAGGGCCCTGCAGGCAGCACGGCACCGGGGGTCCTCTGGTGCTGCTGAGCACCCGAGGGTCCCGCACCGGAGCCGGGCAGTGAGGAGGGGACGGTCCCTGCGGGCGCTCGTGTGGCCCTCGGCCGGCTGGGTGGAGGCGCGGGGTGCGGGGCAGCCACCCCACGCCACGTCGGCCCAGTGTGGGCAGATCTCCACGGGGCCACGGAGGGAGGCGTTGCCGGCCCCTGGTGCACCGCAGCCCTGGGCACCCAGCGCGGCGGCAGGGCTGGGGCAGAGCCCACGGCCCGGCAGCGCCGGTGCTGCTGCAGCGCGGACGTGCGCGCAGGCAGGTGCCGGCACAGCGCTGCCACCGCCACCCCTCCGCGGGCCTGATCCAGCCAGCAGCGGCATCCTGTGCTTGTGCAACTGCTCATTAGCACGCACTTCCCAGACCTTGTAATTTACGTTATCAGCACTTGGGAGCAGCAGTGGCAGCCTCAGCACGATGCCTCCATCCTGCTGCTATCTGATGGAGCCCTCCTCGGAGGGTCACAAGCAGCCGGTGCCATTCTAGCCGTGGAAATCACCCGTTCTGCTGGCAGCAGTCACATCACGTCACCAAACTGTGACCCTGCACAGACAACCCCTCCTCCTCGCTGCCCGCACCCCGCTGCCCACCCTGAGCCGCCCGCCTGTACGCACACGGTGAGCTCCATTTCCTCATGCTGCCTGCACAAAGCCCACCAGTGACATCAAGAAACTTTCTGTGTCATCAGTATCGGAGCTCTTTTATTTATAATGTCTTGCAACAGCCTTGGAAACAAGGGGATTGGCAAAAAGAGCGTTCAGCCGGGAGGAGTGCCTGCACTGAAGCTGGCACTACTCAGCCTGGCGGGACCGGGCTCAGCAGTGTCGGGGGGCAGAGGCAGCGCGGGGTGGCTGCAACCCTGCCTCGGCAAAGAGGGGCGAGAGGAACTGCAGCACTGCAGGCACGAGTGGTGAAAATCCCCGTGCCACAAAAAGCACAGTGCCAGGGAGGTGTCACCCCCTGCGTGTGCAGATGAGATTTGTCATCTGCCGGCCCCGCACTCGGCACCCCACAGGCAGCGGCCCCGGTGCTGACGGCAGCTGCGGTGCCGGGGAGCCTGAGTCACCCCGCGCCCTTCACGCGGCAAAGGTGCCGCTGCTATTTTGAGGCCGTGACTGCAACTTAGGAAAACAGCTAACTCCAAACGTCCCTTCAGCGCTCTCTGTTTGTGTTGAACAAAGCAGCAGAGGAGGCAGCACATGGCCTGCCCAGACAGGAGCTGTGTGCGCCCGCTGCGTGCCCCTGGGGCCAGCCGTGGCCTGGCGGACGGGGCGGGCACGGGGGCACGACCGCAGCCGGCACCCCCCCGGCACAGCCCTGCAGCCGGTGCTAGCAGCGGGCAGCGAAACCCCGAATGCTGAAGGCAAAGGTGGAGGCACTGGAAGCTGAGCCCGGGGGAGGTGAGGTGAGGACCGGGAGCAGGGCGTGCGGTGCGCTCGCCCCAGGAGCGCCCCATCGCCTCCTGAGCAGCCGCCAAGGCGCGGGGCAGCGCCTGGACCAGGCAGCGCGGCACCAGGTGGCCGCCCAAGGGGCTCCGAGCGGAGGAGCGGGCGCTGAGCCCCGCGGCTGTGACCGGAGGGGAGAGGCGGCTGCGGCGCCACCGGGGCATGCCGAGGGCCGGCTCTGTCCCCGGGCCCTCCTCACGCCCTGGGGGAGCCTGCGCAAAGCGCGCCGAAAGAGAGGCGCACACCTGTCGGTACGGATGTGCAAAGCAGGATGTCCTCCTGGTCTGGTAAATACTTTCCGCCATCATTTTATAATAAGGTGGCAAACAGGAAAAGACAAGGCCTTGTAAGGCTGGGCCAGGAGGGGCAGACGGAACGATGCAGAGGCGGAGCGGGGTCAGTGAGGGCGGGGGACAGCGACGAGGCCGCGCTGGGGCCGTGGGGCTGGGGCTGGCTGGGGCCGGGCACTCGCCCCGGGGGTCCCCAGGTGCCGGTGGGGCCGGGGCTCAGGGGCCAGGGCAGGTGGCAGCGCCCATCAGCGCCCCCGGCCCCGCGGCTCCGCTCCCCGTTGTCTCGCCCCCTGCGCCTCCATCTCCATCACCACAGTGTGGGCTCTCACCATGCCGCAGGAGGTTGGAGCTGATTCCCATTCATCTTCTAAAGCTTGTCTGGTAAGACATTATCTGGGAGCGGTTATGAAATTGCTGCTGATGAAATTAGTGGATTTCACAAAAAAGGAGTGGAATGATAAACAGCAATTATAGAGCAGACACAGAGAGAACCAGATATCTTGGCAAGCCAGTCCCATTCAAATAACATATATTTAAATAGTCAAATGCATTCATCTCCCTGGTAATGAAAACTGCAGCCCCAAGCTGAAGAAATGTGGTCTTTGCTCTAGGAAGCAAAGAATCCAAGAAGGACTTAGGGGTTGTGTGTTAAGCTAATTCGATGCAGAACTGTCCTGAGAGCGGCCAGTGCAGTTGCTGGGAGTTTCACCGAGGGAGGGACGAGCGGGTTCAGGAGCAGGGGGGCCTCGTCCAGCCGCGGCACCAGCGAGAGCTGCGCCAACACAACGCCCCCGCCTCCAGCGGAGCCGCGTTCAAAAGATGGAGAGGCTGCACGGAAAGGGAGAGCTGCACCACGGAGCTGGAGAACGACGTTCAGCTAGCGACTGAAAAAATCTGCGCCTGTTGAGCTTGTCAGGAAGGTTCAAGAAGTGGCAATTATGGCAGACAAGTACATTTCAGGGAGAAAATACCGAGCTCTGAAGGCTCCTCGTTTCAGAAGAACAACGAGAACTCCTGGCTGCTGTGGAAACGACACAAACACCGATAAGAAGCACGATGTATTCTCAGCATGTTTTAGGTTTGCTATCAGAACGGGTCTCAGTGCGCATCAGTCCAAGGGAGAGCCCTTCTGGAAGGCAGGACTTGGCTGAGCACCGATGAGAGATCTCGTTCGGTGCCAGCAGTGCCCGGGGCCGGCCCCGCTCCTCCCGCAGCAGCCCTGGGGCTCTGCCCCCTCCCCGTGCCCGAGCAGCCCCCTCGCACCACCACCGCCTGTCCCAGCTCTCCGGATCCGTCCCCTGGGGCGCCCAGAACGAGGGCACGGGCACGGCCCCTGCCCCTGGTGCCAGCGGCACTGCCCAGGGCCCCCAGATGGAGAAGAGCGTCAGGGACCGTCTCGTCCAGAGGGAGAACTGCTCAGCCCCCAGCAGCCGTGCCTGGCGCTGATCCCCACGCACAGGAGGGCTGCGAGGGCCACGGCTCAGCCCTGGGGTGCTGCCGAGCTCGGCCCTGCGTCTCCCACCTTCCCTGTCCTGCCTGGGCCAAGATATGCAGATTTGCATACAGACAGTAAGTTTAAAAATAAACCAGTGAAGTATTTTTACATTTTGTAAAAGGATGAAAAAGAACGAGGAATATACCAGCAGTGCTGGAGAGGACTGCAAGAGCTCGTTTTTATTCATCCCCTCATCCCAAGCCAGGCTGCTTTCTGACCAGGTTCCTGAGAAATATTTAGCATGCCCTTAAAAACCTCCAGTGACGGAGATCTGACAACTTTTGCTCTATTCTGGTGTTCGGTTATTCTTAGAAAATTATCAAACTTTGAGTTCCCCTTCTGGAGGTTCAGCAGATGATTCCTTTTCCTTTCTAAATGATTCCCTCCCTCTGTTAATCAGCTTTCCCCACATTTCAATACATTGCAAAGTCATCGCCATCGTCTCCTCTCCCAGCTGAAGCCAACCCACGCTTTCGAGCCTTTCTCACAAGCAAGGAGCTCATGGCCTCCGCTCGCTCTGCTGCTCTTGCTCGGGGTCTCTCCAGTTCCTCCCGGCCTCCCCCGCCCCAGGGACCCCCTCTCCCACTGCAGCCTTCCTCCGGCCCTCGCCTGCCCCCGGCGGAGCCCCCGCGTCCTGCTGCGGCCGCCCCAGCAGCGGCTCACCCAGAAATGTTCAGAAATTCGCCCGTTTCAGACCCTTTCCGAACCCAGCAGCGCAGCCCCCCTCGGCTCTGTCCCCACGGTTGGGGGCTGTGCATCCCCTGCACCCCCTGCACCCTCTGCATCTCCTGCACCCCTGCACCCCCTGCACCCCCACAGCCCCTGCACCCCCTGCAACCCCTGCACCCCCTGCAACCCCCGCAGCCCCAGCTGGCTCTGACCCAGGGTGCCCTGGCCCCACACACCCCCTGCGGCCCCTTCTCCTGCACGGCTTCTGGGGCAGCAGAGGCCTTGCATCCCCCTGTCCTCCTTCCTGTGGTTCTTGAGGGCATTCCCCAGAAACGAGGGCAGCCTGGCCCGCGAGGCCGCTCACCCTGTTTCGGGGTGCAATGCCTTCCTCCCCCACGGCCCGGCCCCATGTGGGGCTCAGCACCACCACCCTGGAGCAGGGGGTGCCGGGGGGCAGCGGCTGCACCGGCCCCACGGCGCCGCGGGTGCTGGGAACCAGAGCTTGAAGTCGGTGCAGAGGCAGCGCGGGAGCTGCGAGAGGAGGAGCCCGCGGTAACGGCAGGCGAACAGATGGAGACGGCGCTCGGTGCTCGGCGCAGGCAAGGAAGAAAATAACCCCGGGAGCTTGAACGTGCCGAGGGGCTGCGGAGCGGGGAAGTGGGGGAGAGGGAAGGGGGCGGGGGGCAGCGCTCACGGGGGGGCTGGAGCCTCTCCTAACGGGAATTTCATGCCCAGCCCCATTCCCCCAGCACCTCCTCACACCTCGCTGGGAACGGGAGGGGCGGGAAGCCTCGGCTCCCCCGGCGGCTGCCGAGCACGCGGTGGGGCTGGCGTCGAGATGCTCCTTGGGCAGGCTGCTCCGCATGGTGGGGGGGCAGCGGCTGGGAGGGGAGGGGGCTCACAGCGGGATGTCACCCCCACCACAGCAGCTGCCCCTAGTCTGCGTCAGGGTGCGGGTCAGGGTCAGGGTCGGGGTCGGGGTCGGGGTCGGGGTCGGTGGGCTTTCTCCCTGCAGCACCTGCAGCTCCTCGGCTTTCCTCTGAGCTGGCCCCAGCCGCACGCACGCCTTAGAGGCGCCGGCACCGAGCACGGCTGGCCGGCAGCAAGCACAAAGTGCAGGGAACTGCTTCACGGCGAGACCTGCGCGCTGCACCCACTGCCTGCACCGGCACCGGGGGGCACACCGGGGAGCAGGGGCTGTGGGGGAGGCCAGAGGCACTGGCAGAGACCTCGAGACCTCACAGCAGCGGCTCCCTGGGTGCCGGTGGCAGAGGGGCCTGGGCGCTGCTGCTTGTAAAGGACCCGAGGAGCACTGAGGAAATCCCAGCCCGCGAGGGCAGCAGCTGCAGCGGGCGAAGCGGGGGCAGCCCGCTTCTGGCACCAGGCACAGGGCGGAGCGGCAGGGAAGGCACACGGCAGCCTTGGGGCGCAGCCGGTCCTGCGCCCGCCGCAGCGCTGCCCACGCCTGCGTGGCAAGGGGCAGCGGTGGCTCTGGGCCGAGCCCCTCGCGGTGCAGCACCTGCGGCAGCACCGGGCACCGGTGCCGCAGGGAGCGGGGGCAGCCGGGCACAGCTCGGCAGGGGTTTGGGGCCATTTCCCTCTCCGGTGCTCAGGGCAGGATGCGAGGGGCGGGTGCGGAGCGGGACCGGCCGGTCCCGGGGCATGCGGAGCCCCGCAGCTTTGCCTCTCCACCCCGACAGAGCAGCGATGCTGTGAAACTGGGCACGGCTTCGTGCTAACAGCGCTTTAAAGGAATATTGAAAAATCAAAGAGATTTTGAAGAGACCCACGCAGAGCGATTTGAGGGCTAGAGCGAGTGCCTTACAGTAGAAGATTTAAAGAGCACAATCTGTTCGGCTTATCCAAAAGAAGATTCAGGGGTGACTTGATTACACTGTAGAAGCACTTTCACAGGGAAATATTAAATGGCTCTTTAATTGAGCCAGGAAAGATATAAAAAGACTCAATCGCCAGAAGCTGAAGCCAGACAAATCCACATTGAAAATTAGGCAAAATGTAATCGGTGAGGGTGATTAACCGCTAGATAAAGCACATGGAATTTGAGCAGTCACAACCACTCCAATGATCTTTTTCAGACATGGCTTATTTCCTACATCCTCAAAGTTATAAATCCTCTTTCTGCTTCGTGTGCAATATATGCATTCTTCTAAAATCTGCTGCTTCTTTTGCATCCTGCCGTCCAGCCCCCTCCCAGCCCTGTGATCCCCTTTCCTCTTTGCAGCAGCCTCTCCTCCAGTCCCGGGCGCTTGCTCTGCCTTCCTCCCGGGGGCCGAAAGCTGCACCCTAGAGCTGCGCCTGTAGCTGAATCATCATTGCTAAAGCCCTCCCTTTCTCTCTCCCTGGTGCATGCATCAAGCTCCCGTGATTTCTCCCCCTCCGTGCCCCAGAGGCTCTTCCACACCCCGCGTGCCGGGTTCGACTCCTCCTGCGCCCCGCGCCCTCCCCACACCTCCCACGGCTCCTGCTCGACACTGCCTCTTCCCGGGTGACCCGCGAACACAATCTGCTCTGCAGACGGCTTGCCAGCTGTCCTTCTGTCTAAAAACTTTGCTCTAAAACCTGTGCCAAGGAATCCCGAAGTAATGCACGTAACTTTTTAAAGTACTCAATAGAAAGGCGAAGGTTGTGAGATTTTCATCAGGCTCCCGTGGTCCCTGGGGCCAGCAGCTGGTCTGGGGCTGGGCTCCCTCTTCCATCCCCACTACTGCTTATTTAAATAATTTACCAGCAACTAATAATAAATTTTGAATAAATAATAATAAAATAAATTTTTTCACCATATCTTTTCTTGTTCTCTTCCATCAATGCTCTGCTGCCCTCAAAACTTTGCCTTTTCTTTACTCATTTATTCGGCCCAAAATCGGTGGGGCTGCCCCTGGGCACGGTGGAGCCGGTGCTGGTCCACCCCAGTACAAAAGAGACCTGGACACACTGGAGTCCAATGTAGGGCCAGGAAGATGCCGCAGGGCCCAGAGCCCCTCTGCTGTGAGGAGAGGCCGGGAGAGCTGGGGCTGCTCAGCCTGGAGCAGAGGAGGCTCCGGGGGATCCCGGCCGTGGCCGGCAGCACCCGCAGGGAGGTGCCGAGAGGCCGGAGCCGGGCTCTGCCCAGCGGTGCCCAGGGCCAGGCCCAGCGGCCCCGGGCCCAGCCTGGAGCCCGGGAGGCTCCCCCTGCCCCCCAGCAGCACGTCCGTGCTGGGCGGGTGCCGGAGCCCTGGCCCGGGCTGCCCCGAGAGGGGCTGGGGGCTGCTCCCTGCACAGCTCCAGCAGCGCCTGCCCGTGGGGCTGGGCACCAGCTCTGGGGGCTGCTGGAGCACGGCTGGGACCAGAGGGACCGGGGGGGGCCTCCAGCCCCAGCCAGGCTGGGATTCTGTGAAAATAACGTGGGTGCTACTTCTCCCTGGTGCGTGTCCCCATCCTTGTCCTCCCTGAGGTCCACACGAGGTTCTCTCTGCCCCTTTTCAGCCACCAGACCAGTGACACCAGCTGCTGGCAGCGGTCACCAGTAGAGTTGGACGCACTGGTGCTGTGCCTGGACGATGGCAGGGGCTGTGCCAACGGCTGGGTGCCGTGTGGAGGCCGCTGTGGGTGGCAGCTCTGAAATAATCGGGCACTGGAAAGCCAGGGCCTGGTTCTTCACGCTTTGGGCAGCGATGCCCACAGCATCCTCCCTCTCCAGCCATCTCCCTGCCCTGCTCTCCCCATCCAGGCCGGTCTCTGCCCCGCACCGACCCCCCTCCCGTGCGCCCCCACTTTCTCCTGGCTCTCCCCAGGACCCCACTGCAGACCCAGGCTGTGCCCGCACCATCGGCACCCTGAGGCTGCCCGGAGAGGGAGCAGCTCCCGCTGCCAGCTCCCCCCGCACCCTCTGCACCACGCTCAGTGCTGGGTGCCGGGGGGGGAGGGCAGCGCTTCCCAGGAGGAGCATTTTCAGGGGCATTTAGAAGGTACTGGGTGGCCCTGGTATACGTGTGGAGGATCTAGAGTGCAGCGGAGGACCCTGGGAGGCGTCCAGCCTGCCTGAGAGTGCACCAGAGAACCCTGCGAGTATTCTAGAGGCCAGAAGATAGAAGGAAGAGCCCCTCTGTGGACTCTAGGTGCAAAAGTAGGTTCTTAGGGCACCCTAGATTGCACTGGGGGACCGTGAGAGGCCTCTGGGACATCCTAGAGGACACAGGGTGTCACTGGGACGCTTTCAGGGGGACCTAGAGTAGACCTGGTAGAATTGCTGAGTATCTCAAGCGCAGTGAAAAAATATGGGAGGCCTACAGATTGCCTGGAAGTACACCAGAGAGTAACGCGTCCCGTGCTCCTGCCCTCGAGCTCTGCTTTCTGCCCAAGCGCCCTCCCCACGGCACATTCCCACGGCTTGCGCTGGGGCGGGCGCCTGGCTGCTGGTGGGAGCTTCTGGAACACAGCTACATTGGTGAAGGTTTCACCTCTGCCGCACCTCCATGCCCACGGGCACTGTGCTGGCCAACGATGCTCAGCCTCAGGGACTCAGCCCCGCGGGCAGCCAGCACCCATCGCGAACCCGGAGCTGGGGAGGATGCAGGCCGTGGCTGGGGGCGCTCCCACATCCACCGACTGAACCCGCAGCTTCCCCCCGCGGTGCAGGCACCAAGGCGCGTTACGTCGGGGGCCGCATCTCCCCTCAGCTTGGAGAGCCGTCCCCCCGCGGGCATCCTGGCGCTGTGGGTACATGACAGTGTGGGCAGGAGCCTGTTTTTGGGTTCTGCTGTGCACACCGGAGCTCTGCCCTGGCAGCCCCGCTTTCAGCTCCGCCGGTGCCGGTCGCAGGCCGTGAGGGACCTCGCTCCCTGCGACCGCAGGACGTCTCCTCGTGAACCCCGCGAGGCGGCTCTTCTGCTCGGGAGGAACAGCCAGGCGTGGGGACGGTGGCGCAGGGGGGCGGTGGCGTCGCCGTCCCTGGGGGTGTTCAGGGAGAGGTTGGGCGTGGGGCTTGGGGACAGGGTTTGGTGGTGACGCGGGGGGTAGGGGGTGGTTGGGCCAGGTGTTGGAGGGCTTTCCAGCCCTAACGGCTCTGCGGTTCTCTGACTGCCGCGGTGCGGTGGCAGTGCCCCCGGTAACGGCAGTGCCACGGGTACGTTCCCGGAGCCTGCAGCCCCCGCGCTGCCCCTCATCGGGCTGCGGGGCGCCAACGAGCGGCGGCGGTGACGGGACCGGGCTGGTGGAGGCGGCCGAGCCAACACCGCCTCGTCCCTGCGGCCCCGCTCCGGGGCTCCCGGTGCCCGCCCGGTGCGGGAGGGAGCCGCAACGGGGGGTCCGTCCCCCCTCCCCCCCGCGGTGAACTACAACTCCCGGCATGCCCCGCGGGGGAGCGGCGCCGCGCACGCGCCGCCCGGCTCCACCCCGCCGGACCTCCCCGCCCCGCCCCCCCGGGGGCGGCACCGCAGGACTACAGCTCCCGGCGTGCCCCGCGCGGCCGCCCCGGCCGGGCGCTCCCGGCGTGCCCCGCGCGGGCGGAAGCGGAGCGCGGCGCGATGGCGGCCGGTGAGGGGGGCGGGCGGCGGGCGGGGGCCGCGGCTCCGGGCCCGGCGGGCTGACGGCGCCGCTCTGTGCCCGCAGGTCGGTAGCCGCCGCCGCCGCCGCCGCCATGGCGCTGATCGAGGGCGTGGGCGACGAGGTGACCGTGCTGTTCGCGCTGCTGCTGGCCGCCCTGGTGCTGGGCCTCGCCTGGGCCTCCACGCGCGCCCCCGAGCCCGCCGCGCCGCCCCGCGCCGCCCCGCCGCTGCCCGAGCAGGGCCCGAGCGCCGCCCCGCCCGCCGCCCAGCACAAGGCCCCGGGCCCGGCCCCGGCCCCGGCGGGCGGAGCGGCCCCCGATGGGCCGGGCGGGCTGGCGGCGGGGCTGCGGCCCCGGGCGGGCCCCGCGGCCGCGCGGCAGGGCCCCGGCGGCGAGGAGGAGGCCGGCCCCGGGGAGACCGGCATGGTGCTGCGCCTCAAGTTCCTCAACGACACCGAGCGCCTGGCCCGGGTGCGCCCCGGAGACACCGTGGGGGCCCTCAAGAGGTGAGCGCGGGGCAGGCGCCGCCCCGGGGAGGCCCCGGCCCCGCCGCCGGTGGTGCCCTCGCTGCTGGGGACGCGGCGGGGCCGGACGGGGGGCGGGCGTGGGGACCGCGCTGGCGGGAGCGTGACCCCCCGTTGCGCCCCCCCGTTGTGCCCCCCAGGGCCTACTTCCCGGGGCAGGAGCAGCAAGTGCGGCTGATCTACCAGGGCCAGCTGCTGCGCGACGACGCCCAGAGCCTGGCCGCCCTGCACCTCACCCACAACAGCGTCCTGCACTGCCACATCTCCCAGCACAGCCCGGCCCCCGCGCCCGCCGGCCCCCACGCCTCCGCCGACCCCGTGCACGCCGCCCTCAACGTGGGCAGCCTGATGCTGCCGCTCTTCGTGCTGATGCTGGCCGTGCTCTGGTACTTCCAGCTGCAGTACCGCCACGTCTTCACCGCCACCGCCACCACCTTCCTGGCCGGCCTCACCCTGCTCTTCAGCTTCATGGCCTTCACCATGTACCGCAGATAGCGCTGCCCCGTGGGGCCCTCCCGCCCGGATAACCGCGGTGCCGGGGGCAGTTCGCCCGCCGCTCCCGAACTCGAGGGGAGCTGGGCGATCGACCGCGGCCCTGGCGTTCCCGGGGGCTGTGAGACTCGGCGGGCCCGGAGGAGCCGGGGCAGCCCCGTGCTGAGGCGGGCGCCCGGCCCTCTGCCCGCCGAAGGGGCGCACGGACACGCAGCCCGGCACTGCCGGCACCGGACTCTTGCCTGGCGCGGGGCGAAGCGCGCCGCCGGGGCGGGTGGCGCTGCCGGGGGGGGGCGGGTGGGACGGGTGGGGGGGGGCCTGGGTGCCGCCCCGGTGCCGCCGCGAGCCCCGCGCCCTTCGTGCCGCGGGCCGGGCTCCGTGAGGGGCCGGGCACCAAGGGGCGGCGGGGCCGGGGGTGTCCGCGTGCCGGGGGCACGTGCTGCCCCGCGCTGCTTTTAAGATTAAAAAGGAGAAAAACGGAGAGTGCTGCGAGACGCTGCGGGGGGCGGGGGCGGGGGAGGCCACGCCCCTCCGCGCGAGACCACGCCTCTGTGTGAGGCCACGCCTCCACGCGAGGCCACGCCCCCGTCGCGGGCCGTCCCCGGCAGCCGGCGGGGCGGGGCCCTCTCGGTCCACGCGTTCCGCAGGCCCGCGGCGCGCCTGCGCCGTCAGAGCCGGCCCCGCCCCTCCCCGGCACCCTCGCTGATTGGCGGGGCCCCCGCGCTGCGCGCGTACCCCGCCCGGCCCCGCCCCGCCCCGCCCCGGAAGTGCGTCCCGCGCGGGGGGGCGGTGCCCCGGCGCCGCGGGGGCCGTCGGGAAGATGGCGGGCTCGGCGGCCGGGCGGCGCTGAGCGCGGGGCGCGGCGGGTCCCGGGCGGCCGCGAGCGCCATGTAGGGGGGGCGGGGCTGCCGCGGGGCCGGGCGCTGGGGCGGGGCGGGGCCGGGGGCCGGGAGCCGGGAGCCGGGCCGGGGGCCGGGGAGGCGCGGGGCCGGGGGGGCGCGGGGCCGGGGGACCGGGGGCCGGGCCGGGCCGGGCCGGGCCGGGCCGTTCCCGTTCCGCTCCCGTTCCGCGGGCGGGGCCCGTTGCGGCCCCGCTGAGCGCCGCCTCCTCTCCCCGCAGGCTGCCCCGGCCGGTCGGAGCCCCCCGCGCCGCCCCGGCCGCGCCATGCTGCGCCTGCCGCCATGGCTCCGCGCCCTGAGCCGCCCCGGTGCGCGGCCCGGCGGCCCGCGGGGGCCGGCGGCCGGTGAGGGCGGCGGGGCCGGGATGTTCCCCGCCTGCTACTGCGCCGGCAGGGCCAAGCCCCGCGCCGTGCTGCTGCCGCTGGACGCCTACGGCCATGGGCTGCTGCACGCCGTGCCCCCCGCCGCGCCCCCCCCCGCCCCGGACGGCGGCAGGCCGCGGGGCCCCGGCAAGAGGCGGAGCTGGGGCTTCGTGCAGGAGAAGATGAGCTACGACACCTTCTTCACCATGAAGCGCCTCATCGAGCGCTCGCGCAGCGTCGGCGAGGTGCTGCGCTGGGTGACGCAGAACCCCGGCAAGGTGTCCGCCAGCCACTACCCCATCGCCCTGCACAAGCTGGGCCAGCTCCTGCAGCAGCAGCAGGGCCCGGCCGCCGTCAACGGGGAGAGCCGCGGGCCCGGCCAGGTGCTGGAGCAGCCCGAGTTCCAGACGCTCTGCCAGGCCATCATCAGCGGCTGCCCCAAGTTCGACAACTTCAGCATCGTCAACTGCCTCTACGCCGCCGCGGCGCTGGGTGAGTGTCCCGCGGGGGTCCCGCGCCCAGGGCAGGGCCGTGGGGGGCGGCGGGCGCTCCGAGGTCACGCGGGGAAAAGGGAGCTCGCCGGTCCCCGCGCGCCGGGACGGGAGCTGCCGAGCACGAATCCCGCTGCCCGTGCTGGCTGCGTGCAGGCGGAGCTGAGCCCTCTGCAGGCGGAGGCTCCGCCTGGGGCACGCGGCGGGATGGAAGCCACGGGGGCTGCTCCTGCGGGAGCTGGGGGCCTCGCGTCACCGGGCGTCTCGTAGGAAGGGGCCTTCCGGCAGCTCCGGATCCTCATCCGCGGCAGCGGCCCCTCGCGTCGCGGAGCCTCTCCGGCCTTGCTGCCCCCTTTCTGGCCTGCAGGCAGCGTCCCGAGAGACCCCTCGTTAGCCTGATTAAGGGCCTCCGAGGGCTCCCTGCGTCCTCCTCCCGCCTGTTGCGGAGGGATTACGTTCGGTGGCTGCCTGTGGCAGCAGGTGCCTGCCCTCCCCGCCCCGCGCTCTTCCTTCCAGCCCCGTGCTCCTGCGTCCCACGCTGCCGTTCCCAGCCACTCTGTTTGGTTCTTGTCGCTGCGCCGAGCCGCCCGCTCCCTGGCGGGGGCGGTGCAAGAATCGAGGTCCTGCCAAAGGCAGGGGGAGGTCTCTGCCCCCCTTGGCCTCGGGGTGCTTCGTGTTCGTTGGCACTGAGCTGCCTCCGGGCTGTCGGCCGCCTCTCCCCGGAGCTGGGCTCCCCCGGCCTGCTCTGGTTTTGACCCACGCTTTGTTCCCTGAGCCGCCCCTCCCTGCTCACCGGCTCGTTAATGACAGTGCTAACCCGCCCTTCCCAGGGCTGTTCGGGGAACAAAGCAACTGCTCAGACCAATTCTTCGCTTCCCACCTTCTGACTGATTCCTGATTAACGGTAACGCGCAGCGACCTACCCCCTGCTGCCCTGCTTTCTTTAAAGCCCTTTTAAAAACTGAAATCCTGTCAGCCGGCGTGGGAGATCAGTGGGCTCCGGGAGCCTCATACGGCGCGCAGAACGCTTCGTGCGCCCGCTGGAAATATCTCTCCTGACACGCCAGGCATGGCCTTTGCCATTTTTCGTAACCGCGCTGTGCCCGTGGCCTCTCGTCCTTCTGTGGCTGAATAACGAGCCCGGAGTTAGGAGGAGGGCCTCCCCTGGGAGCTGAGTGCGAAGGACTGCGTCGAAGCTACAAAATCTGGGAGGAGAAGGTTAGAAACGTGCAAAGATAAGCTCCTATGGCACGGGCAGGTTTTGTTTTGGTAGCGTGCCGACGCCTTGGTTGGTTTCTAAGCAAAGCTCTAAGCGCCCCGAGAGGCGTTATTCATCCTGGGGAAGTCCGAGGCCCACAAAATCAGCCTTACTTCTGCAGATAAGTCAAAGCACTTCTGCGTTGGTGGGGTGGCTGGGGACGGGCCGAGGGCGCCGAAGGGTTTGCTCCGCAGTGCCGAGGCGCTGGCGGTCCGGCCCGAGCTCTGCTCTTCCCCCTTCTCCTCCCTGGCCCGACGCAGCCGCGACCATCCCGCTCCCCTCTGGCCGCGGGCTCGCGCCTGAGCTGGCGAGCACGGGGGTGGAGCTGGCGCGGGGGTCCCTGACGCCGCCCCTCCTGCAGGCCTGCCCGGGGAGTCGCCGCTGGTGCGGGTGCTGGAGGACGAGTCCCGCAGCCGCCTGGGCCGCTTCAACCAGAAGGACGTCTCCATGGTGTTCAGCAGCGTGATGAGGCTCCACCCGTCCAGCCCGCACCCCCTGGTCGAGTCGTGCCTCAGCAGCCTGGAGCGGCACCTGGAGAAGGAGCGCCACCCCCAGACCCTCTTCCTGCTCCTCTCCTACTACCGGCTGCGCGCGCAGGCGCTGCAGGGCCACCCGGCCTCCGACCAGCAGCTCATCAACAACCGCAAGATCCTGCGCCTCGTCAGGCACACGCTGGGGCAGGTCAGCGCCATGCGCGAGCACGAGCTGGCCCTGCTGGACGAGATGCTGGCCCTGTGCGCCCAGGAGGCCAACAACAAGGCCCTGGAGGCCATCTTCAGCTCCCAGCTCTTCTACGAGAACCGCCAGGAGCGATTCATCCGCAGCATGGCAGGTAGGCGCGGGGGCCCAGCCTGCCGTCAGCCTCGCCCCGGGGCTCTCTCTGTGCACTCCGCGGCCTCAGAGCCTCTTCTCTGGCCCCAGAGCACGTCTGGGGCCGTGCCAGCGCCAGCTGGGGCCGTGCGGAGCTCCAGGCCTGCGCTGCTGGCAGCTGGAGCGGGAGGCGCTTCTGCACCGCCCCGCCCGCCCCTTCGTGCTGTGCGCCAGGGGCAGCAGGCTGCTTCCTGGGGGGTCCTGCAGAACGGCCCCTGCCCCCCGCACGGGGCAAAGAGAGCCCCGCGCTCTTTGCCTGGGCTTCCTGGGTACGTGGGGCGGGGATCCCTCGGCCCGCCGGGAGCCCGATAACTTCGCGTCTGCCTGGGAGCTGCTCGGATCTCGGACCCGTCGCCGGGCTCCTGTCGCCTCCCCCCGACCCTCGCTTCCGCGGTCGCTTCTGGGGAGCGGCGGCCCGGGGCCGGCACCTGCGTGACGCCCCGCCGCGGCTTGCCCCGCAGAGTGGCTTCCCAGGAAGGCGGAGAACCTGACCCCCTACACCATGGCGCTCATTGCCAAGTACGTGGCCCGGCACCGCCTGCGCGAGCCGCGGCTGCTCGATACCATCGCCAACTTCCTTCTGAAGCGCGGGGAGCAGCTGGACAGCAAGGTGAGCGTCCTGCCCGCTCCGCGGGGCGGCCCGGGGCTGCCTGCGGGGCCCGGCCCGACTCCGTCTCCCTCCGGCCGCAGGTGATCCAGAAGCTGGTGTTTCCCTTCAGCCGCATGAACTACCGCCCGTCCAACCACGGCGAGCTCTTCCCCAAGCTGGAGGCCATCCTGGAGCAGAAGGCGGGCAGCTCGCCCCTGGCGACCGTCAACATCCTCATGTCCATGTTCCAGCTCAGCCACTTCCCCCAGACCGTCCTGCACCAAGTCTTCTCTCCGGCCTTCGTCACCAACGTTATGAGTACGTCGCGCCCCCCCCGGGGTAAACCCGGCCCTTAAGGCCCGGCGGTGGGGTGGAGGTGGGTCTGGGACGCCCCGGGGAGCTCGGGGTGGCCGCGGCGGGGCGCGGGGAGCCGCGGGGCCGCCTCCAGCCGCCCGTCCCCCCGCAGGCAGCCCCTACGCGCTCATCGTGCGCCGCTACCTCTCGCTGCTGGACGCGGCGGTGGAGCTGGAGTTCCGCGACTACAGCGGCCCCCGCCTCGACCCGCGCTACCGCGTCCTGATGTTCGAGCACGCGCTGACCGCCGACGAGGCCAACAGGAAGTACAGGTGAGAGGGGGCGCGCGGGAGAGCAGGGCCCCACGGGCACCCGCTGCCCGTCCCCTGCAGCGCGGCGGCGTTCGGGGCGCGGGCGTGCCCTGCAGGAGCGAGGGGGCGGGCCGGGGGCCTCGCGAGCCTGTCCCGACCCTTCTGTCCCTGCTCAGTTACAAGGGGCTCGTGGCCGAGGCGCTGCGGCAGCTGGTGGGAGAGGAGTGCTACCGGCAGGACGAGGTGCTGCCCCCCGGATACTGCACAGGTACCGGCCGTCTGCGGCGGGCCCTCGGCAGCCCTGTGCCTGCCGGGCTTCGCTCGGGGCAGGGCCAGCCCCGGCTGTCGGGCGCCGCCCTCCCCAGCTCAGCCCGGGCAGCGCGGGGCTCCCGGGTGCCGTGGAGCCAGCCCAGGCGCGCTCCTGCCCTGGGGCGCTCGGGGTCCCCAGGCCCGTCGCTCGTCGCGGCGGGCTCGCGGGCCCGGTGCTGACCCCGCGCTCTCCCCGCAGACTTCCTGCTGTGGATTAACCGCTCGGGCACGGTGCTGCCCCTCTCCCGCGTCCCCGCAGCCTCCAAGGCTCCCCCTGCCCACGCCGCGGCGTCCCCCGCCGCCATCTCCTTGCGCTCCAGCGTCCTGGCCCTCACCTCGGACTTGCAGGACTTTGCCCCGTTCGCTCCGGAGACGCCAGGCAGCCCCCCGGCCCCCCGGGAGACCAACCTGGCGGGGCGCTTCCTCTCCACGCTGTGCCCGGCCCCGGGGGGGCCCTGCTACCAGCCCCCCTCGGACTATTACCGCGGCCTGAGCAAAGAGTCTTCCCTGGAGAGCCAGGGCAGCTCCACCCTGAGCAGCCCCTCCGAGTGCCTCTCCGCGCAGCCCGCCGGCACCCCCGACTGCTCCCCGCGGGGCTCCTCCGCGGCCACCCTCTTCCAGTTCCCCATCGGCAAGATCCTGGAGGAGGAGGCGGCGGCGGCGGCCGGCTGCCCCCAGCGCGAGCACGGCCGCTTCCAGGGGGAGCAGGCCCAGGAGGAAGCGGAGGGACGGAGCCCCCCGCCCGCCGAGGAAGCCTGCCCTCCGCCCTCCCCGTGCCGGCCCAGCCCCGCCAGGGGGCCCGGCGAGGCGCCGCCGGCAGCTGACGAGATTCAGAGGTACCGAGCGGAGCCCCCCGCGCCCCCCCGACCCCTGCAGCACGGCCGCCCCGGCCCCCCCGCGCCCTGCGGGGTCAGGTGCGGGGGCGCAGCGTGTCCCGCGCAGGGCACGGCCGCTCCCCCCGCCGCCGGGAGCGGGGTGCCCCTCCCCCGCTTCCCTCCTGCACGGTCCCGGGGAGGCGGGCGCGGCGCCCTCGGGTGCAGCCCGCGGTGCTGCCCTCCTGCCGCCGCTCTGTCCCTGCAGGGTGGTGCTGTCAGTCAACGACAAGTGGCATTACTGCCAGAACTCCGACATCCTGGTGGGCTCGCGAGCCATGCGGGACAGACACCTGCGGCTGCTGGGCTACTGTCTGGTGCAGGTGAGTGCCTGGGCTGCCCCCGGCCCCTCTTCTCCTCGGGCGGAACCGGCCCTGCCTCGCGGCGCGGGGCCAGCCCCAACGCGGCGGGGGCCGGCCCGGAGCTGGTGTCGCTGCCGGGGGGCTGCCCCCGAGCAGCCGTCCCCGTGCTCCCTGCGCCTTTCTGCCCCGGCCCGCCCCAGGGCTCTCGCCCGGCCGCGTTGGCAGGAGGAGCCCTGGCACCCTGGGGGAGGCACGTGCCTGGTCCCCACGCGAGCGGGGCTCGGCCCGTCCCCTGCCACCGCCGGGGCCGCGGGGCCCCCATCCCGCTGCTCCGTCCTCGGCGCTGCGCGGGGCTGGGCAGGGTGAGGCAGCTCCTCCTGCCGGCGCGGGGGGAGCCGTGGGGCGAGCCCCCCTCTGTGGCTCTGGCTTCGGAGCCCGGGCGGCTTCGGGTGGCGGCTGGGGGCGGCGAGCCCTCGGCGAGCGCCCTGGTGTCCGCGTGCGCTTGGGGTGTTACTGCGGCGTGTGCGGCTGGCGCCTGGCTGTCCCGAGGTGGTAGCCGGAGCGGAGATGCTCCCGAGGAAAGCAGCTGAGAAGCGCGGGGCTCTCGCCCTGTTTACTTCTCCGGGGAGGCCACCTGAGCCGCGCTCGGGCACCCGGCAGTGCGATAGGGCTGGAGGGCTGCCTCCCCTGCCTCCCCTGCCGCCAGCCCCGCGCCCCGCGGCTCCCGGTCCCGGCGCTGGCAGCGCGGGGCCCAGAATCCCGTGTTTGTGGTGGCTTCTGGGCGCCCCGCGACGGCGGTGCTGCTGCTGGGTTCCCGTGGGGAGCGCGCTGCGGGAGGCCCGGCTCCTCGCTGGGGGGGCCGGGGCGTGGGGCTGCCCCCGCGGCCGTGCCGGGGCGCTTCCCGCGTGCCACGAGGAGCACGCTGCCCCCGCCCCGCGTGCCCCCTCCCACAGGCAGCGGCAGGCAGGTAGGAGAGGAGTCGCGCACGGGCCACGCGTGGCACCAACAGTTCGTGGCCCCTGTCCTGCAGCTCCGTCCCTCGGCGCTGAGGCCCCCGCGTGCGGCACGGAGCCGCGCGGGGCGAGCCAGCTCGTCCTGGCCCCCGGCCGAACCCCGGCGGCTCCCCCCCCCGAGCCCCGTGTGGGGACGGCTCCAACCCGTCGCCACCCAAGGACCTCTTCCCGCGAGCGCTCGGTTCCTTTCTGAGCGGGTCCTTTCTCCCCCACCCGCAGCGCCCCGTGCCGGCGGCTCCCTGCAGCCCCGCGTGCAGGGGCTTGTGTTGGTTGTAAGCCCCGCTGCCTGCTGGCCGTGGTGCTGCCGGGCCTGGCACCGCACCAGTGGCACCCGGCTCTGCGGTTACCTTCTCCCTGCGCTTGTGGTTCCAGAGGTCTCTCCCGTTCCCTTCGGTCAGCCCTTTACAAAAAGCAGGACCCCAGGCAGTTTAATTTCTTCCCGAGCCGAGGCCCCGTCACAGCTCGGCCGTTCTTCTTGCTCGTCTCGTTTGAGGTTTGCTTCCTCCCGGCGCCTTCTCGGGATCCGTGGGGAGCTGCGCTTGGCAGGGCCCCGCGGAAGGTGGAGCCCGGCCCCTGCTGGAAGCGGGGCGCGCTGGGGCAGGTTGCTCAGTGCCACGACCGAGTCCCGGAGGCCTCCAGCGCCGGAGGTCGGTTGTTTTCTGGGTAAGCTGTTCCAGTGTCCAGTCGTGCTCACAGACAAAGCCTCTTCTTACATTTCAGAAGACGAGCCGCTGAAGTTTAAATAGGGTTTCCTGTATTTTAGGTGTGCCCGTTGCCTCAGTCCCGTTTGCTGGGCACCGCTGGGAGTCTGGCTCTGTCCTCCGTTACAGTCTCCTCTCGGGCACCTGTAGACAAGGTGCCCCCAGTCCTCCTCTTCTCCAGGCTGAGCAGGCGCAGTTCTGCCAGCACCACGCGTGTGCCCCGGCCCTGCACTGACACCCCCGTGCCCCCGCCTCGTGCCGGGCTGCCCAGCGCTGGGCACGCTCCAGACCCTGCGGCAGCGAAGGATCGGCTCCCTCGTCCCTCGCTGCGCTGCCCTAGCGCAGGGACCGCCGGCCTCCCCCAGCCCTCGTCGGTCCGGGCCCCGCGTCCCTTTCCCGCGAGCCCACCTCCCGTGGGGCGGCCCGGGGCTGCTCCTCGGCCCGCGGGGGCCCTGCCCAAGGGCAGCGCGGGGACCCGCTGCGCCCGCGCTCCTCGGCCCTGTGCTGCCTGCCCCGCCGAGGGGCGCTCGGTGTCGCCCAGCTCCTTAGCGGGGCCGTTAAATGGTTCTGGCCCCGGCGCCGAGTCCCGCGCTGTGCTGCCGGAGCCGGGGCTGCAGCCGGACGCGGCGCTCCGCTCGCAGCCCTCGGCCTGGCAGCTCGGCCCTCCTCGCGCTTAATTTACGTCCCGCTGCCGACGGCGGCGCTGCCACCTGCCCGCTGGGCCGGCCTGCGCTGCCTGGCACGGCTGGCACCCCCCGGCCCCGGCCGCGTCCCCGCGACGCCCGCCGGCTCCCTGCCGCGGGGCCCAGCGGCCGTGGGGTCGTGGCTGGCTCCCAACGGGGCTTTGCCGCGGGGGGCCGGCTCCTTCTGTGCGGCGGCGCCTGGGGGCTGCCCGCGGTACCTGTGGGGTGCGTTGCTGGTCTCGCACCCGATCCCTTCCCGTCCTCCGCTGGGCTCCGTGGGCTGGGCCTGGAGCCGCTGCCCCTTGGTGCAGAGTTCTGTTTTCCGCCCGCGGTCCTGACCCCTGCCAGCCCCCTTCCCTCCCGGGATCCTGTCTGGAATAACGGCCCCCCACCTGCCCTCCCCAGCCCGTCCTGGCCGTGGCACCGCTCGCTTCCAGCCCCTTTGGTCCCAGGAGCTTTCTCTGCCCCCGGTGCTCCGTTAGGGCAGCCCCGGGGCGCTGGGCGCGCGGAGCCGAGCGTGGGAGGAGGCGGCGCCGGGGCCGAACGGCCAGAAACGCGGCTCACGGCCAGAAACGCGGCTCACGGCCAGAAACGCGGCTCGGAGCCGCCGCAGCCGGGGGCCTGGGTTCCTTCTGCCCGTGCCGTGTCGGTGGCTGCCCTCCCCCGGCCTGCGCCCCGCGTGTCTGCTGTGACGGCAGCAGACGGGTCCCGGGCCCCGCGCAGCGCCGTGTCGGGATCCAGCCTTGAGCCCCCCAGGAGCGTTTCTGGCTCTGCCCGTTCTGCTGTGTGTCCCTCCCTGATCCCTGCAGCTGGGGATGCTGGGGGGGGGCCGTGGGGGCTGGCCACAAGGACGGAAATCCCCCCGGGCTGCTCTTCTGGGCCTAAAGCTCTCCTCTCAGCCCCTGCACCTGCGCCAGGCTCCCACGCCCCGGCCCTGCAGGGCGCTCTCCGTTGGCCCCGTTTCTCCAGGAGCTGGTGCAAAAAAGCCGCCTCCTGGGCAGGCTGCTGTGCGGGGTGCCCTGCAGCTCCCGAGGGGGGGGAGGCCCCCGAGCAGCGCCGGGTGCCTGTGGTGTAACGGGACCCCCCCAGGGACCCCCCCGGCCGCGCGTGGGGCACTTCCCCCTACGGCTCCTTCCGGGCTCGCGTCCGGCCCCGTCGCCGCCTCTTCGCGGGGCCGAGCCTGCGGTTTCCTTGCGTTTCCTTTGTCCCTGAGGGGAGGGGAAGGTTTCCTCCCGAGCGTGAGACCGCTCAGGGTGACAGCGCCCGTCCTGCGGGGTGGCGTGTCGGGTTAGCCCTCTGCTGCTCCCCGGCACGGGGCTGAAGCAGGCACGAGCAGCGCGGCTCCTCCGGCCCCTGGTGTGGCTGCGGGCGCTCAGGTGCCAGCTGGAGCCTCCCCCTGTCCCCAGGCAGCCCTGGGCTGGCGCCGCCAACGTGGAAATGGGGCACTTCGGGTTTTTCCCCACAGTCCACAGGCAGTGGCTGGGTGTGGGCAACGGGACTGGGCCCCCGCAGTGCCCGTGCTCGCCCTGGGGGTGTCCGCCCTCACGCACCGGGGTCTGGGGGCGCAGGGCAGGGGGAGCGTTTAGGGCTCCCTGGTGGGCTGCGGGACAGCGCTGGGGGGGGGAAATGGTGACCGGGGCTCGGCTCGTGGCTTTCCGCTGCCGGAGGCTGCATGTGGGGGGCTGATGGACGCCGTCCCCTGCCCCGCGCCCCCCCTGGCCGCACTCTGCCTCCCGTCTGCGGGGCAGGGACCCGAGGGCCGTCCCCTTCCCTCTCCCAGCGGCCTTGCACGGTTTGTGGAGAACGGAGGAGGAACCACCAGTCCTACACCCTGTGCCTGGTGCGGGGGCTCCAGGGGGAGGCTGGGGGTGCAGCCGGACCTCCGGAGCCGCGCGGGCTCCGGCTCTGCCCGACGTGGGGCTGGCCAGAGGGCGGGGAGCCGCGGCCGCCCGAGGGCACCGGCAGTGGAAGGGCGCTCCCCGCCCGGCTGTGCCGGCCGCGGGGCAGCTGCTGATCCCCTGGGGACAGAGCAGCGCTGACCCCACACGCACCACGGAGAAGGGTCCTGAGTCCCGTTTCTCCCCCAGCCCCTGCCCAGGTGGGGTCTGCCCGTGTCGGGGGGGGGGGCAGAGGCAGCCCGTGGGGCAGCTCGTGGGGCTGCACTGACGCTCCTGTCCCGTTTCAGCTGCCCTACACGGAGCTGGAGAAGGTGAGTGGCATCGAGGAGGCCAAGCACTACCTGCGGCAGAAGCTGAGGGAGCTGCGCTTCTGAGGGGGCTCAGCCCTCGCCGGGTGGGCGCTGGGGCGGGCGCGGAGCCCCTGGCCGGGGCTGGGGGGGGGACGGAGCTGCCCCCTTCCCGTGGGGAGCGGGGCTCAGCCGCGGGCACCTGCTCTGCGACGTGGGGCCGGGGTGGTGCGAGCTATTTATTGCCGTGAGCGTGGGGAAGGGGCGCGACGTGACCGCTGCGTGGCGGGAGCCGTGGGCTGCGTGACGCCGGGGGGCGCGGGCCCCTGACGGCCACCCCCGGCCCCGCCAGCCGCAGGGTCGCTGAAGGGCTCTGGCGGTCCTGGGTGCTGGGTGGGGGGTCCGGGGCCCCCAACACACCGCGGAGGGGGGGGAGGCTCTGCCTGGCCCCCCTCGTAGGGGCTGTGGCAGCCCCACGCCGGGGCAGGAGGGGGTCGGGCAGGGCCGCGGCCACTTGCACAGGGGCTGCTCCCGGGGCCCTGGGTGGGAGGAGGGGGGTGCTTGGGACGCAGGGGTTAACTTTACAATAAAACTGGTGAAAAGTGTGCAAAGTCCATTCTCTTTATTAGTACGAGGCAGCGGGCTGCCCCCAGCCCCAGGGCTGCCCGGGAGGTGGCGGGGGGCGGCCGTGGTCCCCAGGGCCAGCGCCCCGCCGCCGCGTGCGGTGCACGGATGCTGCCGGCAGCCCTGCCCTGGTGCGGGCGGCCGTGGGGCAGGGCAGGACGGGCTGCCCCCCGCACCTCCACACCGGGCTGCCTCGGCACTCCTCATCCCGCCACGCTCGCTATAAAGCTGTTTATTGCCATTTAAGTTAAATAAAACACGGTGGTATTCAGTTAACACCTGATTGTCGGGCGGGAGCCCAGGGCCAGGCCAGGGTGGCAGAGGAGCTGGGGCAGGGCACGGACCTGCAGCACTGCAGGGGAATGGTGGGAGGGCTCTGCCCCACGGCGTGGTCAGGACGTGTCCGGGGGGGGGGGACCAAAGGCACGGGCCCCCTGCGCTGCAGCAGTGGCGAGCGGGGTGCCCTGGGGGGGGGGTCCCCGTGGGGTGAGGCCACGGGACGGCTTCTCTTTGGCGGGGGGCCCCCGGCCGGCAGAGCGGAGCCCCAGGGGCGCGGGGTGCCCGTCCCCGGCCGGGCACGGCTGCGCAGCCGCTGCCCCCAGCCCCATGCAGGGTGGCAGCACGGGGGCCTGGCCGTGCCCGGCCCCGCGGGCGGCTCGCTGGCTGGCACAGGCTCACACTGGCATCGGCATCTCGTTGTACTCGTCCACACCTTCCCGCTCGTCGAGGATGGGCTCGGCCTCGTCCGCGTCCAGCTGGAGGAGCGGGGGGCTGAGCGTGCAGCGGGGGGCTCCCCTGCCGTCCCCCTGCCACCCCCGTCCCTCCCCGAGGAGGGCACGGCTGCGGCGCACCCCGGCACCGCGGGGCTGGTACTTACACACTTCATCTCGCGGTCGGTGAAGATGCGGCTGAGCAGGCACATGCGGAGTGGCACCGTGAGGATGAGGATGAAGGGGAAGGCCAGGGAGGCCACCGTGGACATGACGGCCCACAGCACGGCCAGGCACGCCAGCTGCAGCCCGGTGAAGAGGTGCATGCGCAGCGTGCGCACCTGCGCGGGGATGGGCGTCAGGGATGGGGTGCACGGGACCCTGCGTCCCCCACACCTCACCCTGCTGTGCCCCCACCCTGGAACCTGGCTCCCGCAGCCCTGTCTGTGGCTCTCCCCCGCCCCCCAAGCCCCAAGGCAAGGGTCCCACAGGTGCCCTGGTGCCCCTGACCCCGGTACAGCCAAGGGTGCCTCAGGGGAGGGTCCTGCACCCCACCGGGCAGGGCACGGCCTCGCCCACCCGTGGCACCTCCCGCCAACCCCCCTCCCCCCCCCCCCCCCCCCAACCTTTTTGACGTAGGGGACATCAGGGTGGTGCTTGGGGGGCATCAGCAGCAGCTGCAGGCGCTCGTAGAACTGGATGCCATTGAGGGAGGTGACGCCCATGTAGAGAAAGATCCCGAAGAGCACGGCCAGCGGGATCTGCTGCAGCAGCTTCCCGATGACGATGGACAGCCCTGTGCAGAGGGGGGTGTCTGTGCAGTGCCCACTGACCCCCGCACCCCTGCAGCCCTCCCTGCCCCCCCCTCCCCCAGGGCTGCCCAGGCCCTGTGGCCACGTGGGACCCCGGCGGGGAGGCCTGGACCTACCGACGAGCACGGCCACCAGCAGCCCGGTGACCCGCTGCTCCTTCACCTCCTGGATCTTGGGCTTGTCCCCGGGCGCCACGGCCTTACTCATGACGGTGAGCGCGTTGGCGTGCGTGACGGAGCGCACCGTGGCCGCGGCGAGCCACGGCAGCCCGAAGAGCGCGAAGAAGCCGCCCATGGCCACGATGAGCAGGAGGTCGAGGTGGAACCCAGAGCCCTTCTGCAGCATCCGCTCCTTCTTGCTGATGATCAGCCTGGGCACAAGGGCGGACTGTTGGCATGGCTCAGCACAGCTTGGCATGGCTCGGTACAGCACAGCGAGGCTCAGCACTACACAGGATGCTACGGTTCAGCATGGCATGGCACAGTTTGGCAAGGCTCAGCATGGCATGGCACAGCTTAGCATGGCACAGTTTGGCATGGCATGGCTCAGCACAGATGGTCACAACTCAGCAAAGCATGGCACAGTTTGGCATGGCACAGCTCGGCATGGCTCAGCATGGCACAGCACGGCACGGCACAGCATAGCAAGGCATGGCACAGCATGGCACGGCGCAGCACGGCACAGCACGGCGCCCCCTGCCCCGCTCATGCCCCGCACGGTGCTGCTGGGCCCCCAGCCCGGCCCCGCTGCGCTCACGTGGTGATCTGCGTCTCCATGAAGATGAGGATGAAGACGAGGATGGCGGGGAGGCCGCTGGCCACCATCATCCACACGGGGAAGTCGCTCTTCTCGCCCAGGGGGTTGATCACCCAGCCCCGCTTTTCCGGGGCCGTCACCGAGAACCCGCTGGGCACGCTCAGCTTCTGCGGGGGGGTGCAAAATGCTGGGGGGGCACCGCAGGCTCTGGCCCCAGCCCCCGGCTCCCTGGGAGCGAGGAGGCCCCCGCCCCACGCTAGGGCACAGAGGCACCCTATGGGGCTGGACCCCCCCGGGGCTTGAGGCAGGGGGATGCCAGGAGCCCGAGGTGGCCGAGTGCCGTGGAGCCCGGTGCCTGCGCCCGTCACCCCCAGACCCAGGAGGGAACGGGGCCGGGGGGGGTGTCCCGCCATGGCGGCGGCTTGGTGCTGACCTGCGTGAAGGTGTCGTGGATGCTGTAGTCCACCAGCACCATCACCAGGATGGCAATGGGCACCCCGAAGTCCCCGATGAGCCGCCGAATCTGGAGGCAGAGCAGCGTCAGCCCGGCCCCAGCCCCTGCCCGCCCCCCCCCCAGTTCAGCCCTGCCCCCCAAAGCCGGGCTCACCCCAGGGCCCCGCGCAGCGCCCGCGCCGCCGTCCCGCCTGCCCCACGCACCCGTCCGGGGAAGAACCGGCTGTTCTTGAACTTGCGCAGGAAGAAGGCGATGAAGAAGGTGCCGGCCATGAGCACCAGCGAGAGCAGCGCCGTGTTGGGCTGCCCCGTCACCTTGGCGGCGGCGCGGCCCCCCGTGCTGTTGGCCGGGGCCGTGCTGCCGTCCCTCCAGGCCTCCGCCTCCGTGCCGTTGGCCCTCGTGCAGTTGTGCAGGGGGTGCTCCTGGAAGATCTGCAGCAGCCGGGGGGGGGGGGGTCAGGCCCGTCCTGGCCCCCGCACTGCCCCACAGGCATCCCGGACCCCTCGCTCACCTTGGCCAGCTTGGAGAAGGTCTCATAGATGAAGATGAGGGAGATGAGGAAGGCGAAGATCTCCTGCGTGAAGCGGGAGACGAAGCGCACCAGGAAGCTGCCCTCGAAGGCCACCATGACCAGCACGATGAGGATGAGCCAGAAGCCGATCCAGACGCGTCCCACCAGGTACTCCAGGCCATTGGACGTGCAGAACTGCGGGCAGACGGACGGGCAGGTGTCAGTGGCAGGGACAGCCCCAGGGCCGGGCAGATCACCCAGCCGTGGGCTCTGCCCCCCAGCACCCAGGAATGTCCTCCCTGTTCTCACCGTGAAGAAAGCCTCCTCAAAGACGAGCAGGGGCCCCGAGAAGCCAATGACGAGCAGGGGCTGGGCGCCCAGCAGGCAGAAGAGCACGCCCTGCAGCGACGTGGAGATGATCAGCTCCGACACCCCGATCAGGTCCTGCGTCTTCTCCCCTGCGGGCGGGACAGGGTCAGGCACAGCAGGCGGGACAGGTCTGCGCACTGCTGTCCCCAGGCAGCGCGCTGCTCCATCTCCCCGAGCACTGCATGCCCCGTCCCCACGCAGCACGGCACACCCCAGAGCTCACCCAGCAGCCCTCCAAAGGTGATGGCTGGGGACAGCGCAGCGAAGTAGATGAAGATGACGGCTGCGATGCACTGGGGGTTCAGCGCGTCCCTGAAGTCGCTCAGGTACTTGGGGTAGCGCCGCCGCACGTCCCGGATCAGCCCCCCGAAGGGCCGGCCCGTGCGCCGCAGGGGATCGTCCTCATCCTCGCCCTCGCCCTCCACCACCTTCAGCTTCAGCAGTGCTGCACCCCGGGACAGACGGACGGGTGGTGAGACCCCGCCACACCACGAAGACCCTGCCCTGCCCCGGCCCCGCCAGCACCTTTCTCCTCGGGGGACTTGGGCTCCAGCAGCAGCCTCCGCTCCTGTTCTTCCCTCTTCTTCAGCATCTCGCGCTGGAAGTGGGCAACGCTGCGCAGCAGCTCCTCGCCCTGCACCTCCGAGGGCGGCAGCACCACGCTGCAGTCCAGGAACTCGTTGATGGCGTTGAGGAGGTCGTGGCGGTCGTCGGCCAGGTAGGCGGCCTCGTGGAATTGCTGCGGGACGGCGGGGTCAGAGCCCCCGGCCAGGGGACTCGAGCCAGGCGGGGACATGGGCAGGGGATGCGTCCAGGACACATTCCCAAAGACGGGACGCGGCCCAGGAGACAGCGCTCACCTTGTCGGACATGAGGGTGGAGATGGAGCGCCCGATCTCGTGGTAGTCCATGTGGGTGCTGCTGGGCCCCAGCAGCACGAAGAGGAACCGCACGGGGACGGGCACCTCCAGCACCGAGTCCAGCTCCACGGCCTCCTGCAGCCGCACGAAGGCCATGGTGGGCTGGTCCAGGAACTCCACGCAGCCTGCGGGTGTCCAAGGGATGCAGGGGGTCACCTTGGGGCGCCTGGTGTGTGGAGCCCCCCCACCCCCCCCTTGCCGCCCCTCCATACCCACAAGCACCACCGTGGCCTCGGCGTTGTCTGGGATCTTCTCCAGCAGCTTCAGCTCATGCTTGGACTTGGAGCGAGTGATGCCAGCTGGGGGCGTTGGGGCCAGGACCTCCCTCTGGGGGGGGCAGAGTGTGCGGCGGAGCTCAGGCCAGGGCCCGGCCCGAGGATGAGGAGCCGCAGCAGGACAGAGGAAGGCATGGGGGGGGCTGGGGACACAGCGCAGTGGTGGGGCCGGGCTCACCTCCCGCTCCACATCGATCCGCGTGTCGTGCTCCACGGCATGGCCGGCTATGAGGGGCTCGGTGACGGCCGGCTCGCTGCCCTCGCCCACGTGGTTGGTGCTGTGGTGGTGCACGAGCAGCGAGCCCAGGCTGCCGGCCGAGATGTTGCGGGGGAAGGAGAAGTCCTTCTCGTCGCTCGGGTGGCTGCGGGACAAACCCAGGGCTGTCTGCGGCGGCCCGACAGCTCCGCGTGCCCGAGGGGCTGCTGGTACTGACCGCCCCGGGAGAGTTCCCAGCGTCCCCGTATGGACCGGTGGCACCAGGGACAGTGCTGTCCCCGTGGCCGTGGGGAGCAGAGCCCAGAGGAGTGGGACGCTGTTGGGTCGCTGTCCCCTGCTCACCTGTGCTTGAGCAGCAGTGCCCGCAGCACGTTGGCGCGGTCCTCGGCCCGGATCTGGTCGGTGATGACCATCTGCTCCACCACCTGATGAGCCACCCCCGGCAGAGTCTTCTGGTCCAGGTCGAGGAGCACGGCGCCTGGGGCAAGGGAGCGGGGGCTGAGGCGAGCGGGGCCAGGGGTACGCCTGCCTGTGCCCTGAGGGGCTGCCCCCCTGCCCTACCGTGGGACAGGGTCTTGCGCAGCTCCAGGAGGCTGCGGAAGGACAGCGAGGCCACGTGAGGCTTGCCCCAGCGGTCCGTCTCCTCCTCCACGTCCTCCTCAAACTTGATCCAGCGCGCTGTCTCCTTCCACTGCAGCTCCTGGTTCTTGTCCACCACCAGCTCGTTCAGCTCCACAAACACCTGCGGGCACACACGGGTCACTGGGGACACCCCACGGCAACGGGGGGGCCATGCGCTGGCAGCCCCTGTTCACCGGGCCCTGAGCAAGATGGCCCCGTGGGGATGCTCCCGCGTGGAGCTGCCACTCGCTCGGCTCCTCCGCGGCACCCCCGCGAGCAGTGGGACCCCCGCCGTGCCCCAGCCCCCCCGGGCGCAGACCCCACCTCGTGGGGCTGCCGGTCCTGCTTGCGGTGCCGCGTGCTCGGCTCCTTGTGGTCCTTGCTGACGTGGACAACCTGCGCCTTGGCGCTCTTCCGCACGAGGTGCCGGCGCACCCCGGGCACGTCCTCGAAGCGGTGACCTGCCAGAAACGGGGACGGACAGCGGTGGAGGCAGGTGGGTAACCCGTGGGGGGCACAGCCCTGAGAGCCCCCCGCACCACGCAGCCATGGGGAGCCCTTCCTCAGCAGTAGCCCCCCGGCAAGCTCAGAGACCGCAGCTGGGGCAGGGCAACGACCACCACGGGGCCAGGGGCCACGGGAGCAGGGGGTGGGACTCGGCCCGGGAGGATGGGGGCCGTGTGCTGGCAAGCAGCTGTGCAGTGGGGGGGCCAGCAGCGAGGAGCAGCCGCCCTGCACCCCTTGCCAACGGGCTGCGGGTGCGCTGAGGGCAGAGAGGTCCCCAGGGAGCTGTTACGGCGAAAGCAGCCCTGGAAGTCCCGGAGCTGCAAGCCGGAGAGCCCTCGGGGGAGGCATCGCCGCCGCCTCCTGCTCCAGCCGCCCTGGGTGCCAGCCCCTGGCTGAGCGCCACTGGCGCTGCTCCTGCCCGTCCTCGGCGCCCGACACCCCCTGCGCCCAGAGCCTGCGCCCAGCCCTGCTCGGCCGGCCCCAGCCCCGCTTGCCCCGTGCACGGCTCCGGCTTTGCAGCGGCCAGCACAGCTCCGTGCTCCCCGGACCCCCTCGCCCGCCAGTCCGAGACCCCACTCACTCTTCATGTAGTCCAGGTCGGCCGAGGCCAGCGTCTGGGCCTCCGACTCGTCTGTGGGCATCTTCTGGTACTGCGCCTGCTCCACGCCCGTCATGCTGCCGATCCGCCGCCTCTCGTGGAGGTTGTAGCTCCGGTGCCCCGGCTGGGACTTGGCCGTGGGGCGGCCGGGGGAACCGGCTTCCTCGGCGGCCGGGCCCTCAGCTGAGCGTCCCTCCTCGGCATTGGGGCTGCAACGCAGGCACCACCCCGGGGCTGAGCACCACCCCTGCTGAGCCCCACAGGACGGGGTGCCCGGACCCCCAGACCCATTTCTCACCTGGCTGCCCTGGCTGCCTTGGGGGACGCAGCCGCGCAGGGCTCTGCCGGGGGGGCTGGCAGTGCCGGGGGTGCTGCTGGCTCTTCTGCGCGGCGGTCGGCCACCTCGTCCTCCTGCAGGAAGAACTGTGGCGAAGGGCGGGGGGAGAAATTTGCTGCTGCGGCCCCACGGGCACCAGCAGCCCCCCGGCTCTTGCGCTCCCTGCCCCGGCCGGCCCCCACCTGCACCGCCTCCGGCGGGGCGCCCTGCAGCAGCTCCTCCGCAGAGCGCTCTGTCTCCGTGTCGCCCGCCTCATCCTCATCCTCTTCGGCCTCCTCGATGGTGGGGGTCTCGCCGGGGGCAGAGGCGCGGGGGCGCTTCTTCTTGCCCTTTCTGGGTGCTCCCTTCTTGCGGCGGGCATCGGGGGGCAGGTGCGTGGAGAGCGGGTGGTGGATGTGGTGGGACGACTGGCGGTGATCTGGGGGAACGGGGCGGGGTGGGCGCGCTGCCGCCCCGCTCGCCCTGCCCGGGGCCCCGCCCGCGCCCCCCGGCCCCACTCACACTCGAAGTCCTCCTCGCCGTAGCTGCGCCCGGCCTCCTCCGCGTTGCGGGGGTACGAGTCGCTCAGGATCTCCTCGAAGCGCTCCACGCCCAGCGCCTTGTTCAGGTCCTTCTCCTCCTCCTCCTCCCCGAACTTGGGCGAGCTGGGGCCCAGCGCATCCTGCTCGGGCTGCGGGACGGCCGCGGGGCTGAGCGGGCACCGGGGCCCGCCGCCCCCCCCGGTCCCCCCAGCTCCGCCGCGCCCCGACCGCGCGTCCCCGCGCCCCGCAGCCCCCGGTGTCGCCCCCCGGTGCCGCCCCCCCGCCGCCCGGTGCCGTGCCCGCTCCCCGCCCCCGCCGTGCCCCGGCCCCGGGTGCGGGTGCGGTGCTGGGGGGGCCGGGTGCGGGCTCTGGGTGCGGGCGCTGGGTGCGGGCGCGGCGCGCCCCGGCCGGTGCCGTCCCCACCTGAGTCATGGCGGCGCGGCGCGGTGCGGGGCGGTGCGGGGCGGTGCGGTGCTTCCCCCGGGTGCTTCCCCCGCAGCGGCGGCGGCGGCGCTTTATGGGGGCGGCGGGCGGCGCGGCCGGGAAGGTCACGGCGGCGGCTCCGTCCCCCCCCCGCCTCGCCAAATATTGACGGAGCCGCCCCGCGCCCGCCTCAAGGTGACAGCGGCCCGCAGAGGGCACCGCGCCGCGCCCGCAGCATCCCGGTACCGCGCGCCCCCCCCCCGGTACCGCGCGGCCCCCCCCGGCGTGTGCACGGCGCCCCCCGCGCCGCGCGGAGCCTGCTCGGGGCTGCCCGGCCCCCCCCGCCCCCGCCCCCGCCCCGCACCGTCATCCCGCGGGCACGCACGGCCCCCCCCGCCCCGCTCCCCCCCCCCCCCCCGTTTCCCCCCCCCGGCCGTGCCCGGGTCCCGCTCGGGGCCGCGCCGCCGCCGCCGCCCCCCCGCACCCGCCCGGGCTGAGGGGCGGGGGCGCTGCCAGCCCCCCCCCCATGGCCAGCCCCCCCCGCCACCCCCCGCCCCACAGCGACCCGGGGCGACCCCAAAGGGCCCCGTCCCGGCGGGGCGACGGAAGCCGGGCGGAGCCCCCCCGGAGCCGCCCCCCCGAGGGCTCCCCCAGTCCCCAGCCTGCGCACGCCGCCCCCGCTCCCCAACCGCCAGCGCCCTGCTGCCCCCCCCGGGACCCCCCACCGCGGCCTGTGCTGTGAGCGCAGCCCCCAGCCCCGGCCCCCAGCCCCGTGCCCCCGCGCTGAACCCTGGCCGCGGTCACGCCGAGGACCCCCCCCCCGTGCCAAACCCGCCCCCGTTCCTGGCCAGGCGTGACCGGGCACTGGCGGCCCCCTCTGTGGGTCCCTGGGGCTGAGCCCTCCCCATCCGAGCAGCGGCTCTGGCGGGCGATGCCCCATGTCCCTGGCACGCTGGTGGCACTGCCACCGGCCTGGCCCAGCCTCGGGCCCCAGGACGGATGGGGACAGGAGCCCGTGGCCGGGCAGTGCGGGATGCGAGGCCACGGCTTACCCGGGGGTGCAGGAGGAAATCCATGGGTGGCGGAGCGGTGAGGAAGGGGCTGGGGCCACAGCGCCTGTGCCACCCGCAGGTCCCATCCCCGATCACGTGCCGCGGCGATGGGGACTTGCCCAATGGCATGGGGCAGCCATCCCGCGTGCCACAAGGGGTTAATCATTAACCCCGCTCCCGGCAGCCCCATAAACCCCAGCAGAGCCGAGCCGCGCGCTGGCACCGGGCACGGCACCGGCAGAGCCTGCCCTCGAGGGCACCCCCAGCCCCGCACCTTGGCTCAGCCCCACAGCCCTGCCCCGTGGCAGAGCACCGGGCTGGGCGCCCTGCGGCCCCGCTGGCAGCCCCTCGGTCCAGCAGGGCCGTGCCATGCCGCGCCGTGCCGTGCTGTACCATCCTGCTCCATGCTGTGCCCCAGGACGCTGCGGCTCCCCTCGCCTGGCAGACCACTGCCCGCAGCCCCCCGGCCCCCCGGCAGCACTTACGCTCTCGAAGGCCGACGAGACGATGTGGTGAATCTCGGAGGACACCTGGGAGTGGCTCATGGCGCTGGCCGCGGGGCCCGCTTAGCCCTTCTCCTTCTCACGGGGACTCAGAGGGCGGTGTTGGGGCAGCATAACCTGGGGGAGCAGAGCGGGGGGCTCGGTGGGGGCTCCCCAGGAGCCCTGTGGGGCCGTGCGGCTGCCCAGCCATGCCCCCGACCCCGGCACTGGGTGCCACCTCCAGCCCCGCGGCTGCCCCGCAGGGTGCCGCAGGGAGGGCGGCCGCGCTTGGCGTCCCCTCCGGCTGACCCGGGGGCCGGGGAGAGAAAGAAAACAGCGGAGCAGGCTGCGCCCCGGGGCCGGCTCCAGCCGGGTTTGTCTTGGCCGCTGGGTCCGAGTGGGAGAGCGGGCGCCAAGACAAACGCCGGAGGAGAGCGGGGCCCAGGGCTGGGCTTGGACGGGGCCCGGCCCCTCGGCGTGACCCTGAGCGTGCGCTGAACCCAGCCCCGCGCGGCAGGGACCCCCAGACGGGCACCCCCATGGGTCCCACCGCTGCCCTCGTTCGCCCCAAACCCCGCCACGCGCCCTCCTCCAGCCCCTCGCCCCCCGCAGCCCCCCACGCCCCCCACTTGCCCTCGGCAGCTCCCCGGGACCCGGCTGAGCCCTCGGTCCCGGCGTGTCGGGTTTATTGCTGCGGGAGGCGGCCCCACGTGACGGTGGGGACCGCGGAGGGTGGTGATGGATGACTGCGCCTCACATGGGTGCCTCGCCGCCCGGCATGGGCACCCCTCCCGCCCTGCCGCCCCACACGTGCAACCCCTCCGTGCGCCCCGCGCCGCCGCCACCCCGCACGTGGGGTCCGGCTGCCGCGGGCTGCTGGGCCCCCCAGGCCTTAGGGGGGCTGCTTCCCCCCGTCCCCCCGATGGCGGTGCCCCCAGGAGCGGGCGGGAGCTGCCCTGAGCCACAATTTCCACACCGCGGGGTTTTCCAGGAGCCGTCCCCGCAGCCCCGTGCCCTTGCCAAGGTGGCTGCTGCCCATCAGCAAGGGGAGGCGAGGCCGGGGCAGGCACGCCGCAGATAAGGACGGCGTTTGTGCGCCGCCCCCGGGCCGGGGTGCCTGGCCGTACCCTGCCAGCACAAACACCGCCACGGGTGGCACGGGGCCACGCTCCCCCCCCCTCCATCCCGTGCCCAGAGCAGGGGCTGCGGCCGGGCTCAAGGAGCTGCGGCCTCGGCGTCCACTGAGACTGCGGCTCCTAGGGCCCGGCTCAGCCCCAGCGCGGTGCCGCTCGGCTGACACGGGGCCAAGCCCGGCACGGCGCTCTGCCCGCGTCTGCTTGCTCTGGGCTCGGCGCTGCCCGGCTCCGGCTGCTCCCTAATCCCGGGGCCGGAGCCAGAACATCCACATTCCAGCCGAGCGAGCGCAGATTAGCGACCTGCCGGGGCGCCCGCCAAACCGCCGCTGCCACTCCCCCGCCGCCGGCCGGGGCGCGGGACGGGGAGCCCCGGTGTGTGCCCCGCAGCCCCGGGGAGGGACACGTCCTGCGGCCCCTGCGGCCACCGCACCCTGCAGGGCATGAGGACGGCCGGGAGGCCCCAGTTCCCATCATCTCTGCGAGGAATTGCGTGGCTCTGGTCTCGCCAGTGTGCCCAGTGGGGCTGGAACTGGGGGGGGGATCACAAGCTGGTGCCTGCCCCCGGCAGAGCCGGGACCCCCAAAATGCCCTTCCTGGGTGCAGGGGGACTCAAGGGTGGTGCAGAAGGATCCGCACCCCACGTGGACACGGGGGTGCTGTGCTCCCTGCACGGGGACACGCAGCGCAATGCGCCCGTGGGCTGCACCCTGCCTGGGGGCCCCGTGCCGCTGCGCCCCCCCAGCCCCAAGGGCTGCAGCGGTGGGGAAGGGCGGGGGGGCGCATGTGCTCTGCTGTGCCAGGCAGCACCCGGGCACGGGGATGGGGAGGATGAGCCACCGGACAGCGGCAGCATGTGCTGAGCACGCAGCGGGGGCAGAGGCACCCAGAAGAGCCTGGCTGGGTGCAGCCGGAGCCTCCACGCGGCTCCAGCCCCGCTGCGGGGTCAGGGCCGCGTCGCCCCATGGGGGCAGCCCCGCTGCGGTGCCCCCGTCCCAGCCGCACCGGGCAGGCGGTGCCGGGCCCCCACCCAGGGGTGCCAGGTCCGGTGCGGGAGCGCGCTCGCCGCTGCCCTGAGAGGCTTTGCTGCGTTTAATCCTGGCTGCAGCTCGCAGGGATTAGAGCCTCGTAAACGCCTTTGGGACCGCTCTGGGGAGAGCGGAGCTGGGAAGCAGTCCTGAGCCGTGTTCTCATGGGCACCGGGGAGCCGGGAGCCGCGCGCTAACCCGCGTCCAACCCCTGCACCGCCTGCCCCTTGCCCAAAAGTGGGGCTCCGAGCACTGCCCCGCTCCCCCTGCCTTTGGTGGTGCCACAGCGGGGACCCAGCAGGACCGCGGGGATGGCAGAGCCGCAGCGCCGGCCACAAGGGCTGCGGGCGCCCTTGGCTGACCCCGCTGGAAAGGGTGACGGGTGCCAGGGCCTCTGCTGTCCCGGTGGCGGCTGAGTCACCGCGAGCGCGGCCGGGCGGAAACGGCTCAGCAGCTCGTGCCGCGGCCGGGAGCGGAGCCACGAGGAGCCCTGAGTCAGGCGCTCCCGCACCCGCACCGGGCGCCGCGCTGGCTCCCGCACCCGCTCCCTGCAGCCCCGCGGGGACGGGAGGGCGCCCTGGTCCCTGCACTCCCTGGCCCCGCAGGAGCCCCCCGGGGGCCGGTGCCCCCCGCGCCCCGCAGCACCGCCCCGCACCAGAGCCGCTCCCGCAGCGCTCCGTGTGCTGCGTTTCCCAGGACCCGGCGCAGCACAATGGGCTCTTGTTTGCTGGGAACAATCCCGCTCAGATAAGCAGGGCAGGTCTCAGATAGGGAGATAGGGCTGCCAACACCGCTCTGCTCCATTAATTACCGCCTGGCTCCGATCGGTGCCTGTGCGTGAGCCGGCTCTGCTGCTCCCGCCCCGGTGCTGCCGCCGCATTCCTGGGGCCAGCCTCGACCTGCCCGCCTGATCCCGCCTAAGACGATTACAGGGCATCGTCCCGGCCCCGCGGCACCACGCCTGGAGCTCCCGGGGCTGCTCCCTGACCCGGGCCCGCTCTGCCCCGCCACGGGCCGGCAGCACCCAGCAGCTGCTCCTTGGATGCAGGACCGACGCCACTCGTGCCCGTGCCGCTGGCCACCCATGATGAGCCCACGTGCCCCCCACGCAGCACCCCCGTGTCTCTCCAGAGGCGGATGCCCCAGGCACACATCCGCGTGCTGCACGTCTGTGCCCGCAGGCCAGGGAGAAGCCTTTGGTGGCCACTGCTCCAGGCATTGGAGCCTCATCCACAGCCTGGCCACGGGACCCAGCCCAGCCACCGCCGCCCGAGCTGGGCCCGGTCCATGAGGACCGCCCCTGCCATGCTCCGGGTGCGCTGCCACAGGCACAGTGCGGTGCTGGTCAGGCTGTGCCCTGCGCCGGGTGGACGTGCCCCGGCCCCGGCCCCAGCCCTGCCCCGGCCAGCGGAGCGAGGAGCCCCGGTGCCACGGCCGGCAGCCCGGCCCCACGCGGGGACCCGCCGGGTGCTGTGTGGTGATGGGCACCACTGACCCCGCGGGGCTCTGCTCCCCGCAGCTTTGTGCCCCCCGTACACCCGCTGTGAGCTGCCGGAGGTGACGCTGCACCAGGTCACCAGCAGCCGTGGGCCCCCCACCCCCGGGGCTTTTTTCGGGGGGGAATGTCCCCTTTTCCCATGCTCCATGCACGGGCCCCCACCTGTCTCTCTGTGCACTGTGTCCCAGAGCACCCGAGGGGGACCAGGCACGGCCACGTCCCACAGAGCTGCATGCACTGCCCCGGCCCGGTGGGACGGGGTCCCCGCGCCCCCGCGGAGCGCTGGCTGGGGGTGCTGCCTGGGGCCGGCACCGGGAGGAGCCCCCGCAGCCCCCGCGCTGCCTCCAGCCCCACGCCGTGCAGGTCGCGGGACAGCCCCCTCCCTCTGTGGCGGGTGGGCTGCCCTGTCCCTGTCCTGTCCCCACCGCGGCACCGGGAGCTTGGTGGGCACTGCGGTGACGAGGAGCCCCCGGGAGAGCAGGGCTGCAGCTTTGAGCACAGCTCAGCCCAGGGCACCCGGCTGCCCACCCCATCCCACGGCGGCGGGAGGACGAGGAGGAATTTGGTGGCTGCAAGCACTAATCCCCCTGCTCCTGTCCAGGACATTCCTCAGCGCTCTCGTGCTCCGGGCGCAGCAGCCAGCCGGGGCAGCGCAGCCCCAGCCCGGCACTGCCGTGCCAGCGGCACCAGCCCGTGACCAGCGCCCCAAGGCAGGGCTGCCTCCGCGCCCCGGGGTGCCGGGCTCACCGTGCTCCCCACGGGTCACCGCGCGTCACCGACACCTGCAGTGGCCTTGCGCGTGTGGCCACCCCTGTACCCCCGCCCCGGTCCCGCCGCACCCCCGCTCACCTGGCGGCTCCGTGTGGCTCCGTGAGCCCCCGGCAGAGCCGGGCCTGCAGCGCAGAGGGTCAGGGAGCCCGCGCCCGCTCCCACGGCCATGGCAGGCAGCAAGGGATGGAGCGGGGCCCGCTGCCACCACCACGCCGCAGCCACCCTCGGCACGGCTCCCGTGCCCGCCAAGGTTTTCTAGACACTGCAACTTTAGAAGCCGCCACCAAAAATATCCTCCTCCCCCCCGCTCGGTGACCTCAAAACAACCGGATCCAGGGGATGAATCACGGAGCTGCTCTGCGCGCACGCCCACACGCGGTGCCACCGCCATGGCCCCAGGGGACCGGCCCCCCCCCCGCAGCACGGGGACACGGGGCTGGGCACAGGGCCGGCCCCGGGAGCTGCCGGCCAGACCCCGCGGAGCCCCGGCCCAGGGGCTCCATCCCACGGCAGCCGCCAGCCCCTGCCCCAGCCCGAGGGCTGCGGCCGCCCCAGGGTGCGCCCAGGGAAGGATCAGGCACAGCCACGCCGTGGGCTCGGCAGGACGCCCGGGAACAGGCGCCGGCACCGGCCTCTGGTCCCCGGCTGGGCTGGGGGCTGCGTGCCCGCCCTGCCCCTGCCCGGCCCCACTCACCCCATCGCCCGGCACCGCCGCGCTCCCACCGCTCCTCGCTCCCGTGCTGCAGGGCCCGCGGGTGCCCCCGGGCCAGGAGCGCGTCCCGGTGGGGCCGGGGCCCTTGGCACAGCCTCTGCCGCGGGCTGAGCTGGCCGCTGGCCGTCTGTCTGTCTGTCTGCCTGTCCGCCCGCTCTGCGCTCCGAGCTGCCAAGTGCCCGGACAACGCCGGGAGCTTTTATACCGGTGCACGAGAAAAAAAAGCAGCAGCAGCAGCAGCAGCGAGAGTCTTTGTTTCGCCAAGCCTGTAACAGGCCACTTTATCCAAACACAGCTCGAGTGCCAAGTCCCAGTAACTGTTACCGAGGCAGCCACACCTCTGCGCGCAGCGAGGCTCCCGCTGGGCACGGGGGCCGGCGAGAGGCGAGCGTGGCTGGGCTGGCGGCGGCCGTGCCAAGGGAGAGGCCCCGCTCCTGCGGGGGGCGCGGGGAGGGTCGGGCGGCAGCGGGGCACTCGGGCGCTGCGGGGAGCAGGACGCGCACCGGCGGCTTCACAGCGCCGGGAGCCAGCATCCTACACGGGGACGGGCACCGGGACGAGGGCCACGGGGGGACGCAGCCCTGGGGTGGCAGCAGCAGGAGCTGGGGGGGCCGGGGGGGGGCAGACCCGCGCCCTGCGCCGCCCTCAGCGCCCGCTCGCCGGCTCCATCGCGGTGGGGTCGGGCAGCGAGCCCGGGCTGCGCGGGGATCCGCTCCCCTCTAATGACAGGGCTGCGCCGGGGCCCGGGGCCAGGCTCGGTCCCGCGGCTCCCGGGGGCGCTCCCTTCCGCCCGGCCCCGCGCCCCGGGGTCACCGCCGTGCCCCTGCGCCCGTCCTGGCTCCGTGCGGGGCGGGGGGGGGGGCGGGATGGGCGCCGCGCCCGCCACCCCCGGCCACGTCTCCGCCAGCCCCCGGGGAGCTCACCGGGCCGGGCCGGGCCGGGCCAGAGCGTTTCTCGGGGTCCCGTGCCCGGGGGGGGAGCGGAGCAAAGCGGGGCAGGGGAGAGGCGGCGCCGCTCGGCGGGCAGCCCGGGGCCGCGGGGTTACCGGGGGTTACCGGGGGTTACCGGGGGTTACCGGAGGCAACACGCAGGGTCCCCGCCGAGCCCCCCGGCCGTGCGCCGCCAGCTACGGGTGCAGGCAGCAGGTGCGGGCGGCCGGGGGGGTGGGGGGGCTGCACACCGACCGGTGCTGCCGGGAGCACGGCCGGGGGGGGCGGCCGACGGGGCTGCCCCGCGGGGGGGGTCGGGCCGCGGACCCCCCGCAGCTGCGGTCCCCCTCGGGGCCGGGCGCCGCGCCACCGGCTGGGCTCGGGGCCGAGCGGCACCGCGGGGCCGGGCCCCCCCCGTGGCTACCGAGCGGGGCCCCCGCCCCCCCCCAGCAGCCCCGGGACCGTCCCCAGCGCCGCCGGGGCTGCCCCGGGGAGGTGGCGGCGCCGAGCCCCCGCCGCTCCCGGGGCCCCGACCCCGCTCCGGAGGCGGCGGCACCGGCAGCGGGACCGAGCGGCGGGGCCTGGGCCCGCGCCGGCGTTACCCAACCCCGGGGCCTTGCGCAAGCACCGGCACCGCGGGCGGGGGGCGCCGAGCCGGGGGGCCGGGAGCGGGGCGCTGCGGCCGGTGCCGTCCCGGAGCCGGGGGCGTCCTGCGGGGCCCGGCGGGGCTCGGGACGGGACGGGACGGGACGGGACCGGACGGGACGGGAAGGGATGGGACGGGACCGGAGGCGCCTCGGGTCCCGCCGGCGGCCGCTGGAAGCGCAGAGGGGCGCTCCGGGGCCCCGCAGAAAGCCGGAGGGAAGGGGCCGGGGGCGGCGGACGCGGGGACCGGCCGGGAGCAGCCCCGGTGCGCGCGGGGACCCCGGAGCCGCCCGCGCCCCCCCCGCCCCGCGGGCGCCCCGTCGGAACGGGGATGGCGGCGGGGCCCCGGCGGGGCGCGGAACGTGGCCGGCAGCCGCTCGCGGGCCCGCGCTGCCTCCCGCCGGGGATGCCCGGCCCGGGCCCCGCCGCGCCCCGGCACTTACCGGAGCTCCCCGCCGCGCCGGGCTGCTCTGCGCGGGGCGGGGCCGGGCGGACCCGGAACCCGGCACGGGAACGGCACCGGGGGGCGGCGGGGCTCGAACCCGCGGCCGCGGGGATGGGGGGGGGCGGGGGGCGGGGGGCGTGGCCACAGAGTGGGCGCGGCCTGAGCGCGGCTGGCGGGGAGCGTGGCGGGTACCGGGGCGGGGCCGGCGCGGGGGCTGCCGGGAGGCGGGGCCGTACCGGGCGGGGCGGGGCCGCGCCGGGGGCGTGGCCATCGCGGGGGCTGCCGGGAGGCGGGGCCGTACCGGGGAGGGCGGGGCCGCTCCGGGGGCGTGGCCATCGCGGGGGCTGCCGGGAGGCGGGGCCGTACCGGGGAGGGCGGGGCCGCGCCGGGGGCGGGGCCATCGCGGGGGCTGCCGGGAGGCGGGGCCGTGCCGGGAGGTGTGGCTGTACCGGAGGGGCGGGGCCGGCGCGGGGGCTGCCGGGAGGCGCGGCGGCGGCCGGTCGGTGCGGCCCGGAGCGGAGCGCGGCGCGATGCAGAAATACGAGAAACTGGAGAAGATCGGGGAAGGTGCGGGGGGAAGGGACCGGGACGGGCACGGGGGCGGGGATAGGGGCTGGTCCCGGTCCCGGTGCCGGTACCGGTGCCCGTGCTGCCCGCAGGCACCTACGGGACCGTGTTCAAGGCCAAGAACCGGGAGACGCACGAGATCGTGGCGCTGAAGCGGGTGCGGCTGGACGACGACGATGAGGTGAGGGCGCCGGGGCCGCGCCGGGACCGATCCGAGCCGTGCCGAGCGGTCCCGGGCCATACCGAGCCGTACCGGGCTGATCCGAGCCGGGCCATACCGAGCCGTGCCGATCTGAGCCATCCTGAACAGTCCCGGGCCATACCGAGCCGGGCCGGGCCGGGCCATACTGACCCGAGCCGTGCTGAGCAGTCCCGTGCCATGCCGGGCCGTGCCGTGCCGTGCCAAGCCATACCGAGCCGTGCCGATCTGAGCCATACTGAACGGTCCCGTGCCATACCGACCAGACTCGTGCTGAGCGGTCCCGTGCCATGCCAGGCTGTGCTGTGCCGTGCCGAGCCATACCGTGCCGTGCCGGGCCGATCTGAGCCGTGCCAAGCGGTCCCATGCCGTACCGAGCCACGCCGTGCCGTGCCGGGCCATACCAATCCGAGCCGTGCCAAGTGGTCCCGTGCCGTGCCAGGCTGGGCCGCGCTGTACCAAGCGGTCCCGTGCCATACTGAGCCGTGCCAAGTGGTCCCGTGCCATGCTGGGCCATACCGAGCGGTCCCGTGCCGTGCCGTGCCGTGCCGACCCGGTGCTTGGTGCCCGCAGGGCGTGCCCAGCTCGGCGCTGCGGGAGATCTGCCTGCTGAAGGAGCTGAAGCACAAGAACATCGTCAGGTGAGGACGGCCCGGCCCCGCGGGGCGCGTGCCCCCCGGGACCCGGTGCGAGGTGCCGCCGTCCCCGCAGGCTGCACGACGTCCTGCACAGCGACAAGAAGCTGACGCTGGTGTTCGAGTTCTGCGACCAGGTGAGCGCCCGGCGCGTGCGGCGCGCGGCCCCCAGCCCCCGCCGCGCCCTGACGCCGCCGCTGCCTCCCTGCCAGGACCTGAAGAAGTACTTCGACAGCTGCAACGGGGACCTGGACCCCGAGATCGTCAAGGTGGGGGTCCCGGGGGGCAGGGGGCGCCCGGCTGCGGCAGTGCCGGGCGGGCACGTCGCGCTCACGGCCGCGCTCTCTCCCGCAGTCCTTCATGTACCAGCTGCTGAAGGGCCTCGCGTTCTGCCACAGCCGCAACGTCCTGCACAGGGACCTCAAGCCCCAGAACCTGCTCATCAACAGGGTGAGCCCGGGGGGGGGGCCGTCTGTCCCCCTGGGGTCCCTCTGGGGTCCCTCTGGGGTCCCTCGGGTCATTTTGGGCAGCAGGGCGCGGAGCAGCGGCTGCCGCCGGGCACGGGGCTCTCTGACCCCGCTGACCCGGAGCTCTCGCCGCAGAACGGGGAGCTCAAGCTGGCGGACTTCGGCTTGGCGCGAGCCTTCGGCATCCCCGTGCGCTGCTACTCAGCCGAGGTGAGCCGGGCGGCCGGCGGGACGCACTCGTGCTGCCGGTGTCTGGGGGGGGCCCGGCCCCGCCTGCCCCGCCGCGAGCGTCCCCCCGCCGCCCCCGCGCAGGTCGTCACGCTGTGGTACCGGCCCCCGGACGTGCTGTTCGGCGCCAAGCTCTACTCCACCTCCATCGACATGTGGTCGGCCGGCTGCATCTTCGCAGGTAGCTGGGGGCGGCCCTGGGGGGGGGGGGCCGGGACCCCGCGGGGCCGCCGGGGCTCATCCCCGCTCCCTGCCTAGAGCTGGCCAACGCGGGGCGGCCGCTCTTCCCGGGGAACGACGTGGACGACCAGCTGAAGAGGATTTTCCGATATCCTTCTGGGGCGCGGGGGGCGGGGGGGGGGGTGCAGGAGGAGAGCTGGGATGGGGCCAGGGGGCGCCCGGGTCCCCGGGCTGGGGTCTCCCGAGCACCCCGGAGCGGTGGCCCTTGACTGCGGCCGCCCCCACGCTGCTGGGCACCCCCACGGAGGAGCAGTGGCCGGCCATGGCCAAGCTGCCCGACTACAAGGTGAGGCGCGGGGGGGCGCGGGGGGGCGGCCGGCGCGGGGCCCGGCTCTCACGGCTCTCCCCAGCCCTACCCCATGTACCCCGCCACCACCTCCCTCGTCAACGTGGTGCCCAAGCTCAACGCCACCGGCCGGGACCTGCTGCAGGTGAGCGCCGCGGGGAGGTGGGGGGGGGGCACCGAGGCCGTGCGGGGAGGGGGGGCTGCTCCGGGAGCCCCCGGCCTCACCCCCCCCCCCACCCGTGCCGCCCGCAGAACCTGCTGAAGTGCAACCCGGTGCAGCGGATATCGGCGGAGGAGGCGCTGCAGCACCCCTACTTCACGGACTTCTGCCCGCCCTAGGTCTGGCCTCGTCCCGCGCGGAGCCGCGGCCGCGGCGGGGGGAGCAGGGGACAAGCGCCCCGCGGCCCCCCCCCCTCCCCGCTATTTATTAGGTTTTTATCCAGCGCCCCCCGCGCCTGCCCCGCGTGCCGGGCGCTGGCTCGGCCGCCTCTGCCCCCCCAGCAGCAGGGCTGGGGCACCGGCGTCCCCCCCGCGGTGCTGGCAGAGCGGCAGGACCTGGGGGGCCAGACCCCCGCGCCCCCCCCCACCTCTCCCCAGCCCTGGCAGCGGATGGGGCCCCCGGTGCTGGCTCCGGGGGGGGCACTGCGTTTCCCACCGCGCTGCACGCGGGTGGCTGTGCGTGTTTGGTACAGACATAAAGAGCTTCCCCCTCCCCGAGCCGCCTCCTTCCTGGTGCAGCTGGGGGCCGCAGGGACAGCCTGAGGCTGCGTGGGGGGGGTGGCGGGTGGGACCCCCCCCCCCAGGGTGGGACCCCCCCCCCCAGCCCCCCCCGAGGCACAGCCACACCACCACTGCGTGGGGCAGGACTTTAATGGCGCGGGGAGGCGCATGTACAGCGGGGACGTGGGGACAAGCAGCACATGCAGGGACACGGGGAGCCCCGCAGCCCCCTGCCGCCTGGGCACCGTGCCGGGCTGGGGGGGTCTGCTCCCCACCAGCCCCCCCCCGGCCGGCCGGGGGTGCGGGGCCGGGCCCCTCAGCAGGCGAACTCCTCCAGGGCGCCTACAGCCGGGTGACGAGGTAGCACGTTCGGGGCGAAGGCGACACCGTCCGCGTGGCTGCGCAGGGGGCGGCAGGCACTCTGGGGGCACGATGGGGGGCAGCAGTTGGGGGGGGGGCTCTGGGGGGGCTGCTTCCACCCCCCCTCAGCTTCCCCACGGGGTCCCAGAGGACTGGAGCTCTTGTCCAAGCTGTGCACGGTGTCATGGCATCCATGTGCGCTGTGGGAGCCAACACACACACACACACACACCCCCACACACACACGCTCCATGGGGCAGGGCCCCCCCCCCTCAACCACAGCCCCCCCATTTTGCCAGAGCACCACCCCGACCCCGGGGCAGGGCACGGCCCTGGCGCTGTCCCTGCTGTGCCTGGGGACGGTGGCACGATGCCGGGGGTGATGCATGAGGATGGGAGCGCAGCCGGCCCCGCGGATGGTGCCGAGAGAAGCCTGGGATGGAGGGGGACGTGGGGGGGCCCTGCCGCCGTCCTCGCCCCGCGCCCCCCCCCCTCCCCCGGTGTCCCCGGGTCCCCGTGGCTGGGCTGGCGGCGCGGTGTCTACCTGGGCCCGGGCGGGAGCGCGGCGGCGGGGCTGCCCGGCACGGCTGGATGCTCCTGGGGCAGGGCGGGCGGACAGAGAGGAGACAATGAGGCGCGGGGGCCGCAGATGGGGTGGGATGAGGCGCCGGGGGGGAAGCGGGGCAGGGGGCTTGCGGGGCGCTGGAGGGGGGTTACCAGGGTGCTGCTGCTGCTCCGCCGCATCCGCTTCTTGTCCTTGTAGAAGCCCAGGAGCTTGTCCCGAAACACCTTTGGGAGGGGAGAGGTCAGCGCCCCCCGCCCGCGGCCCTGCGGGTGCTGGGGCCGAGGGATGGGCCAGGCGAGCGGCCCCGTGGCGCGGGCAGCCTCACCTCGTACAGGTAGTCGAAGATCTCCAGGATGGTGAGGAGGCTGGCGCCGATGAAGAGCCCCATCTGTCCCCCGATGTCACCTGGGGCGCGAGGGCAGCGTTGGTGCGCGGCCACCCCGCAGCCCCAGCCGCAGCCCCAGCCGCAGCCCCAGCCGGGCACTCACCCAGCAGTCCCGCCACCTCGTACGCCTTCTTCTGCTCTATCATCTCGTAGTTCAGGGCCTCGAAGAAGATGTCCAGCACCAGCACGTTGTCCCTGGGGGACAGGCGGGTTTGGGGCAGGCAGACGAGCCATCCGGCGCGGCGACGAGCTGGGGTCTGCGCCGTGCCGCGGGTGGGACGGGGGGGGGTCTGCGTGCACGCTGGGGGCGGCACGGCGGGGCCGTGCCATGCTGTGCCGTGCGGTTTGCCCAGTGCTGGGGCGGGTTTGCATCTGGGAGGCCATGCCGTGCCGTGCTGCTCCATGCAGTGCTGCATGCTGGGGGGTGGTACGTGGCCGTGCCGTGCCGTGCCGTGCACCATGGGCAGCAGCGGGGCCGCGCGGCACTCACGCGATGTACTGCTCGGTCTTGTTGAACTTCTTGGCCAGGTAGCGGGCGGAGGCCTTGCTGGGGATCTTCACCATGGAGAGCTCTTTGCCGTAGCGCACCATGTCGCAGGGCGTGCGGCAGGCGCAGTACTCGCTGTCCTTCTTCACCAGGAAGTCTGGGGGGGGGGGGGGGGGGGGCACGGGCTGGGACGGGGGGCGCAGGCCCGCAGCCTCCCGCCCTGCACGTGTCCCACGAGTGCTGCCGGCGGGACCCCAGACCCGCACATCCCCAGTGGAACTGATCGGGACGGGCTTGGGGACGGCGGGGCTGGGACCGAGGGGCTGCACCTACCCAGCGCAGGGTCGGCGCACTCCTTGTACTGCTCCGGTGTGCAGACGTTGGCATTGCCTGTGGGGGGACGCAGCGGTCGTGGGGTGCTGGGGGGGTCCCAGGGGGGTCCCCGCTCCCCCGCCGCCCCCCCACTCACCCGGCATGTGCACCATGCGGCAGTTGCAGTTCTCGGCCAGGTAGCGCGTCTCGCAGTCGAGGCGGCAGGCGGTGATGCTGTAGTTGGTGAAGAAGTCGGACTCGATGGGGGTGGCCTTGCAGTCCCCCCAGGGCGGGGGCAGGTACACCAGCTGCCGGGCCGGTGCTAAGGAAAACTCGGCAGCGCCGGCAGCCCCGTCCCACGGCCCCGTCCCACGGCCCCAGCCCGCCTCGGTGGCCCCATCCCATGGGTGGGCAACGCAGAGCCATGGTGGGGCCAAGACGGGAGACCCATGTTGGACACTGGAGGATGGGGGCTCCGGACCCCACGGGGACAGGGCCTGGTGTAGCCAGGGGGCCACCAGCACCGCGGGCTTGGTGGTATGTGTGTGGGGGGGGGGCACGCTGGGGGGGGACAGCAGAGAGGGGCAGGGGCAGCGCTGCTGCCCACACCAGCAGCACCGGCACACATGGAGACGCCCACTCGAGGCACCTAAATTTAGGTGTCTGGCTGCGCCAGCTGGCTGCCGCCCCTGCCCGCAGGCTGCTCGGCAGGAGCCGGGGGGAACGGTGGGGGGGCACAGCCCAAGCCTGCGGCAGGGACCGAGCGGCCCTGGCACGGTGCTGCCCCACGCCGCGCTGCCAGAGCCGCTGCACCAGTGCCCGCGAGCTGCGGCACCGCACGGGACGTCCCTGCCCAGGGACTGCCGGAGCCTGGGGCAGCCTCGGTCCCCGCAGCGGGGGCTGCCTGTGCCGGGGAGGGGTCCCGGTGCCCCCCCCGGCATTGGGGTGCACCCGCGTGGTGCGGGAGGCGCCGGATACCCGCTGCTGCTGGCAGGAGACGAAGGTCTGGAAGCCGGGCGCCACCCCGAAGCCCAGCTGGTCGATGAAGGGGGGCTCCTGCTGGCTGTGGATCTGCACCTTCACCCCCGCCTCGTAGGATGTCTCGTCTGCAAGGCAGCGCGGGGCTATGCAGGGCCGGGCCTCCTCTCCCCCCCCCCCAACCCCCAGCACGCGGGGTCCTCACCGGTGTCCCCCCAGACGGGCAGGTATTCCTCCTGCTGGATGTTGAGCATCAGCTCCAGGCCGTTGCCCGCGCCGCCCTGCAGCGTGGTCAGCAGCTCGGTGCCCGGCTGCCCCGAGTTGAAGGTGTAGCACTTGCCCAGGCGGGTGAAGATCTGCGGGGTGGGGGCGGCAGCCTCAGCACCTGCCCTGGGGCAGGGGGACGGGAGCTGGGCCCCACAGGGCCCCGAGTGGGGCTGGAGGGCCGGGGGCTGGGACCCTGCAGGGCCCCGCGGCACAGGGCAGGGCCGGTGCGCTGCTCCCTTCCCCGCTGGCACCAGCACGGGGCCGCAGCCCCTGCCCCAGCGCCGTCCTACAGCGGTGCTGGAGCCCACCCGGCCCCACGGCGGCTGATCCCGTGCTGAGGGGCCGGGAGGCAGCTTGGCACCGCTGGGCTCCCCTGGATGCGCCCTGGTGCTGCAGCCCCCACGTTGCCCTACGTCCCTGGGGGTGGGTGAGAGGAGCTGCCCCTGCCAGCGCTGTGAGGGCTTCACCAAGCACCTGGGGCTGGGGACGGAAAGGGTGGGCAGGTGCCGTGCCCCAAAGACACTGCCCCACATCCTGTGCACCCCACTATCCCGCAGCCTGTGCATCCCATTGCCCAACAACCAGTGCACCCCACTACCTCACAGCCGGTGCATCCCATAGCCTGTGCATCCCATCACCCCACAGCCCGCACATCCCACCGCCCCACAGCCTGTGCACCCCACAGCCCGCAGCCTGCACATCCCATCGTTCCTCAGCCTGCCCTGCCCTGGGTCCTGCCCAAGCCCTGCCCTGGACAGAGCCACCCCGGGGGCAGAGCTGGCCGGGCATAGGGATGGGGAAGGGGATGGGGAAGGGGATGGGGGCTGCTGCGAGTCCTGCCCAGGGCCGAGCTGCCTGCGGCAGAGCCGGCCACGGCCACGGTGGTGGCAGTGGCCACGGCAGTGGCCACGGTGGTGGCAGTGGCACTCACGGCGGTGAAGTTCTCGGGGCCGCAGTCCTGGCCGCGGAAGCGGCAGCTCAGCAGCATGTCGTGGATGGGGTGCCCGGCGCGCTGGTAGAAGGCGGCCAGGTCGTAGCTCTTGCTGGGGAAGAAGCCGGTGAAGTCCGCGGGCTGCCCCAGCGCCCGCAGGTAGCGGGAGAAGTCCTCCCGCTCCACGGCCAGCAGCTCCTTGCCCAGCCAGAACAGGTCGTTGGGGGTGAGCTGGGAGCGCCGGACGCGGTTGTAGTTGCAGAGGGTGACGGCGGGGAAGACGAGGACGCGGCTCTCCGCCTCGTCCAGCATGGTGACGTGGGGGTAGGCGGCGTAGTGCCGGACCCGCTCCCCGGCCTGCAGCAGGAAGGCGCCCAGCGAGGCCAGGAAGGCGCCGGCCCAGAGCAGGCGGCGCGGGGCAGGGGCCCCGGGCACGAAGACGTGCCCCAGCCCGTGCAGGGTGCAGGAGCTGGCGAAGGCGGCCAGGCTGGCGGCCCCGCGCGCCCCGCTGCCCGGCTGCGCGGCCATGGTGGCCCCGTCCTGCGGCGCGGCTCTGCGGAGGGATTGGGTTTCAGCGCCAGCGCCAGCGCGGGGCAGCGCGGGGACGCGGGGGACACGTGAGCGGGCGCGAGGCAGGGCGGCAGCGGAGACCCGGGCGGTGGGGGCACAGCCCATCACCCTGCGGGGACACAGCCCGTCACCCTGCTGGGACCCACCCGCCTGCCCAGTGCCGGGGACCCCAGGGAGCAGGACGCCAGCACCCACAGTGCGAGCCAGAGCCGAGACCCCACGGATCTGTGAGAACCCCTCCCTGCCACCAAAGCCCCCGGGCAGAGCAGCCCCCGCACCCTGCACCCCTCTGCGCCCAGCCCCACGCCCCCTGCACCGAGTCCATCCCATGCAGGCTGCGGGGCCCCACAGAGCCCCCCCAGAGGGGCTGCATCAGGCTCAGGGGAAGGGGGGCGGTGGGCTGCTTGGGCCTGCTGCAGCCTCGAGCCCCCAGCCCCGTCCCACGGCCGCACGTGGCTGTGGGACCCCCCCCCGGCGGCCCCGTCCCGACCCCACCGCGGGGGGGGGGGGGCGGCTGCTGCAGTACCGAGCTCCCAAAGAGGGGAGCCATCGCCATGGCAACGCTGCCCATGGGGGGGGGCTGCCATGGCAACCGGCGGCCCAGCGCTGGGACGTGCTGGCTGGGGGGGACGGGATGGGGACGGGGACGTGGCCCCTGCGCGCGCAGCGCTCGCCCCAACCATCTCCCACCTCCACCCCACGGCGGGGACCGTATGTCCCAGCCCCGGCCCCACTGCCTCGGGGGGGCCCTGGGGGCACAGATGCGGCGTGAGCCCCCCGCCGCTCACGGCCCAGGCTTGGGACCCCCGTCACACGGCCAGGTGTCCGCACGCAGCCACCTCTGTGCCTGCGCCGCAGTGGGAGCCGGTGTCCGGAGCGCGGGGCGGCGGCGGGGGGCAGCGGGACCCTAATCCCCGCTCAGCCCGCGCATTAGCGCTGTATTTTTAGCAGGCAAAGTTGCAGCCGGTGCAGCCAGCGGCGGGGCTGAGCCGTGCTGCTGGGGGGGCACGGCTGGGCTCCGGGCAGGGCACTGCTGCGCACACTCCTGCTGCCAGCACCGGGGCCACACATGCCCGGTGCAGCCCGTGAGCCGGGAACGTGGTGAGCAGCGGCCCCAAGAGCGGCAGGTGGCACGGGCAGAACGGGCGCTGGCCCCAAGACCCCCGGCTCGGCCCCGCGCTCTGCCCCCACCCCACCGGCCCCCCCGCCGCAGCACCTGGTCCGGGGGATTACAGCCCGGGGAGTGGGTGCCGCAGCCCAGGGCTGCCTGGGGGAGTCCTTGGCACAGAGCCGCAGAGATGAATTAATTTCCTGCTCCCAAGTGTCGGGCTGGCGGCGGTCGCTGGCGTGACCGCGCGCCGAGCTCGTGCCGACTGCGGTGGGGACTGGGGAGCAGAATGCGCACACGAGGGTGCTGGCGGACGGACGTTTCCTGATCAACATGCCCCTTCCCCACGGAGCGACCAGGGCACCTGCCCCATGGCCCCACAGCCCCCCACCCCGTGGCCAGGCACTGCCTGCGTGGGTCTCACCTCTGCCACAAGCGGGACCCCGCGGTGCTGAGTGTGCTGGATGGGGGTCCCGGCGCCCATCCCGGCTGCACAGCGTACACGAGGCCCCTCCTCGCTGCTACTGCCCCCCGGAGGCTCAGCTCCCCGGCACCGCGCTGCACTCACTACAGGTGCCTGGGGCTGAGCTCCCTCGTCCCGTGCAGGGCCTGCAGCACGCCGCGGGGCACGGCAGCAGTGGGTGCT